>NW_026918126.1:0-137712 GCF_032062105.1 Saccostrea cuccullata
TTCTGAATTATAATTTTATTTTATTTTGAGTTTCGGGAAATATTAGAGTCATTCTGTATTTAAAATATTACAAGAAAATCTTGATGATTGAAATAGAAAATGGCCCACAACTTATTTTAATTTAACATAGAAACTCCCATAGAATATTTTCAAGGACCCTTAAAACCGGAAGTTCTACTCTGATCGGTATGAAACTTCCAGGAAATGTTCTACTAATTAGTTCTAATATATTTTTATGCTCAAAATATTTTTCTGAACGTTATTGTGACTTTCAAAAATTTCATCCCCCCTTTTTAAATGTTTGAAGTCATATATCTCGAAAAGTATCTGTGGTCAAAAATCGCCTACGCGCACTTTTTTATTGAATTATGTCTCTAGAATTCATATTTTAAATTTGAGAGTCTCTGCACTGAAATTAAAAGCGTTTTTGGCTTCTTTAGAAATTTCAGTTTTTGAATGGTAGAAACCGGAAGTGACTATACCGGAAGTTCTTCTTGTTTCACGCACGGAAGATTAACATTTCCTATTAACTGGTTATAAAATAAAACTCCTATTTTTAAAGGTACTTCCTAAATGCTGAACGATAGAAGTGTTCAGTATAATAATAATAACTAGATATTTTTGTCGTTCAACAAAAACGGAGGGCTTTTCGACCCCTTAAAATAATGAATCTTACAAGAAAAATAAATATTTTATAATAAAAAAAATCTTATAATACAATATTGCAAAAGTTCTTTTGAGATCAATAATTAATTGGAAACATAACAATTCTATTTGTACATCAGTATCTACTCAAAGAGACCTAACTCTTTCGTAGTTATTAAACAAATGCGAAAATGTGCTGTTTTTCAATCTACTAAAACTCCTATAAGGGGTCAAAAAGTGACCCCACGGCCCGTAATTTTTAAACTGTACACTTTATGCTTGACCTCATACCAAAATTAGTTTGAAGATTGGTTGAGAATTAATATTATTATACTTTCATCTTAAAGATATGTATGCCGTGTTAAACAGTATTTTTGCACAGCTGAAACCGAACAAAAATTTCTGGAGTATGATAAGCTACCAAAAATGAAGCATTTTTGCAAATTCGACGAAATTTTATTCGGTATTAACAAAGTACTAGTCAGGAAAAGAACATGATATTCTCATGCATATTTATAAAGGACTGACGATTACCCTGGATCTGCGCATGTGCGCGGGAAAAGCATCGCGAGAATCATCAGGTCGAGGAAAATATTTTTTGTGACGTCTGTTCAGTGAGGGACACAAATAGACCAATCAGCTCAATGAGTTGCATTTAATGCATTTATGTGTTACTACATAAAATACTACATGTGTTTTTCAAAAAGGCTAGTTTTTTAAATCGCTCTCAGAAAGACTTGATGCATTATGTACATTATTATCTACTAATCCCATGCTCATATTTGCATACAAATGATTAACAATGATGAAAATTAAAGTTTTCCCCACTCCATTGTACAGGTCCGTTTGTTTAGAGTTTCCCCGTGCTGTACTGCTAGTGGACATTTTCGGTTGGGTGAACATTTACCGATCTTCAGTATGGAGCGCATATTATGCGCAAAAGATATTTTATGTCAAATACAATGTATGGAAAGTAATTTAAACTGCTATGTTTACAACCTGAATGGGATATCGTCAATTATCCCTTTTCGTTTTTTTAATATGAACTACATAACATATGTAGATGAAACTTACATACCATACATCTTGCCTTCTTAGAAATATAGTTGGGCTAATAAAATAAAATTGGTCAAGGAATTCCAGGCCTCTAAAAACTATTCCAGTTTGAGAGCACAACCAAGCATTTCGATGAAGAAAAAATAATTCAGGTAGGTAGCATCGTTTTTTTTAAATTGGGTTGGGGAATAGAACAGTTAGAATAAAAATCAACTAGTTCGAAGAAATCTGACAAGTAAAATAGGTTCCAATTAATATCTTTCACTATTAAATTTTATTCATTCACTACAATTTACTGCCAAACTCCTAATTTCACTTTCAAATTAGCCCGAGCCAATGCTGATAACCTACTTGCAAGATTTTTTATATTTTTTTCAAGGGGTCAGAAATACTGTGGTTCACATGTAAAGAATATAATTATATTATCTAGTAGTATTCTGGTTTTGGCATTCGGTATATTGACGTGCAGATTTATATACGATATTCTGTGGAATACTTTTTGTTGTTTTGAACCATTAAGAAATGCAGAATCGAATGTATCTAATAACCATTTTGATTGATCAAATTATATCATTTGTTTGCATTGGTTATTTCATTTTGGCACAACATGGTTTCCACACTTCTTTATCCATAGTCGCTGACAGTTGTAGAAGTTCACCCAACCGAATATGTCCATTGAAAAGACAATTGCACGTGATTATTCCTCGGTACAAAAAGCAACCAACTCCGAGGTGCTCTCAATATTGACAATCCCTAACTCACGTGTTTGTAGTAAAAACGTAGTAGACCATCATGCTTTTCGGTTCATTCACGAGATTGGACCATTGTTTGCTGTAAACATGCGAGACAACGTGATCATGAATATTTCAATAAGAGGCGGTTTTTTATCCGACACGGAGAGAAAATAATTTTTACCAAATAATATTTCATAACTTTTAAAAGTGATGGAGTGGAATTGTCTTATTTGCAGAAAGTATATAACTTATATAACTTGATGAGACACCACATATATTTATTACTTTTAAAATAAAACACTAATACGGCATATATAGCTTTAAAGATATGTATGCCGTGTTAAACAGTATTTTTGCACAGCTGAAACCGAACAAAAATTTCTGGAGTATGATAAGCTACCAAAAATGAAGCATTTTTGCAAATTCGACGAAATTTTATTCGGTATTAACAAAGTACTAGTCAGGAAAAGAACATGATATTCTCATGCATATTTATAAAGGACTGACGATTACCCTGGATCTGCGCATGTGCGCGGGAAAAGCATCGCGAGAATCATCAGGTCGAGGAAAATATTTTTGTGACGTCTGTTCAGTGAGGGACACAAATAGACCAATCAGCTCAATGAGTTGCATTTAATGCATTTATGTGTTACTACATAAAATACTACATGTGTTTTTCAAAAAGGCTAGTTTTTTAAATCGCTCTCAGAAAGACTTGATGCATTATGTACATTATTATCTACTAATCCCATGCTCATATTTGCATACAAATGATTAACAATGATGAAAATTAAAGTTTTCCCCACTCCATTGTACAGGTCCGTTTGTTTAGAGTTT
Organism: Saccostrea cuccullata; assembly: GCF_032062105.1. NCBI lineage: Eukaryota > Metazoa > Mollusca > Bivalvia > Ostreida > Ostreidae > Saccostrea > Saccostrea cuccullata. The sequence continues at coordinate 3,273 of NW_026918126.1, forward strand.
CCCCGTGCTGTACTGCTAGTGGACATTTTCGGTTGGGTGAACATTTACCGATCTTCAGTATGGAGCGCATATTATGCGCAAAAGATATTTTATGTCAAATACAATGTATGGAAAGTAATTTAAACTGCTATGTTTACAACCTGAATGGGATATCGTCAATTATCCCTTTTCGTTTTTTTAATATGAACTACATAACATATGTAGATGAAACTTACATACCATACATCTTGCCTTCTTAGAAATATAGTTGGGCTAATAAAATAAAATTGGTCAAGGAATTCCAGGCTTCTAAAAACTATTCCAGTTTGAGGGCACAACCAAGCATTTCGATGAACACCATTAAGAAAAATTAATTCAGGTAGGTAGCATCGTTTTTTTTTTAAAAAATTGGGTGGGGGGATAGAACAGTTAGAATAAAAATCAACTAGTTCGAAGAAATCTGACAATTAAAATAGGTTCCAATATCTTTCACGACTAAATTTTATTCATTCACTACAATTTACTGCCAAACTCCAAATTTCACTTTCAAATTAGCCCGAGCCAATGCTGATAACCTACTTGCAAGATTTTTTATATTTTTTTCAAGGGGTCAGAAATACTGTGGTTCACATGTAAAGAATATAATTATATTATCTAGTAGTATTCTGGTTTTGGCATTCGGTATATTGACGTGCAGATTTATATACGATATTCTGTGGAATACTTTTTGTTGTTTTGAACCATTAAGAAATGCAGAATCGAATGTATCTAATAACCATTTTGATTGATCAAATTATATCATTTGTTTGCATTGGTTATTTCATTTTGGCACAACATGGTTTCCACACTTCTTTATCCATAGTCGCTGACAGTTGTAGAAGTTCACCCAACCGAATATGTCCATTGAAAAGACAATTGCACGTGATTATTCCTCGGTACAAAAAGCAACCAACTCCGAGGTGCTCTCAATATTGACAATCCCTAACTCACGTGTTTGTAGTAAAAACGTAGTAGACCATCATGCTTTTCGGTTCATTCACGAGATTGGACCATTGTTTGCTGTAAACATGCGAGACAACGTGATCATGAATATTTCAATAAGAGGCGGTTTTTTATCCGACACGGAGAGAAAATAATTTTTACCAAATAATATTTCATAACTTTTAAAAGTGATGGAGTGGAATTGTCTTATTTGCAGAAAGTATATAACTTATATAACTTGATGAGACACCACATATATTTATTACTTTTAAAATAAAACACTAATACGGCATATATAGCTTTAAATACTAAAATTTGATTGGTTTAGACGCAGGTAACAATCCGTTCGATTACCCTGAGCCTTAGCAACACACGTGACAACGGGTAACACAACCATAATGCCACATGCGTGGAAATTATGCGCGTACGGTTCACCGTAGAATTCTCAAAACGTCAGTTGCGCGTTTGAAAGAACCGGAATTAACTTGACGTCAATAAAAGCTTGTGTCTGATATAGCTTACTTGAAAACAACAAACGACAGACGATACATGCTTGCGAGTGTAGGAAACATGCTTGCGAGCCAGAAATAACGAAACTTTATATGATAAATGACTCGAATTCGAGAATCAAACAAACAATAAGGAGATTAGTGAACCGGTGAGTGTGAAAGCTTTCTATGAATGAACGTAAAGACGATCGACGGTTTTTTTTTTTTGCAGACGTCCTAAATCAATAAGACATTCAGTATAATAAAATAAATGGTGCCTGTTTTGTAGGGTAACATTTCAAATTGACACCCCTCGGAAAACCATTGTCAACCTCCGCTGACGCGTCGGTTGACAATGCTTTTCCTTGGGGTGTCAATTTCAAATGTTACCCTACAAAACAAGCACCATTTATATAATGTTACAGAGGAAAAGCCGTTTTCTGTACTGACCCCTTTAAATCCTTTCTTTTTTAGGGATTTTTATTTTCATGACCTTACTACCTGGAGACAATGCTGGAGTCAATATTCATATGAAATTTCACGAGAATTGTTTGCCTACCTTTTGAGATAATGGAACAATCATGATTTCGAATTTAACATAGAAATCTCCATAGGCAATTTTAAGGCACTCATAAAACCGGAAGTACTCTTTATGTGCATACCAAAATTAAATCGTAGAGAGCATGTTAGGCTCTAAACAGGTTAACAAAGAGAGATAACTCTTACAGCATCAATTTTGAAAAGACTTAAAAATGCAATATTTCAGGTCTCTAAAACTCCTATAAGGGGTCAAAAAGTGACCCCACGGACCATATTTTTTATATTGCTCTCTTTATGCTAAACTCAATTCCGAAAACTGTTAGAAAATTCATTGAGAAATAAAAAAGTTATAGGCAAAGGTCTGTTTTCAATGTTGGCCCCTAGAAATCCATTATTTTCCCAAATTTTGATTTCATAATCTTATGAAGTCGGAACAGTATCAGAGTCATTCTGTGTGCAAAATATTACAATAAAATCCTAATTACTTTTAGAGATACTGTTACATAACTGATTTCATTTTAACATAAAAATTAAAAGACCCATAAAACCGGAAGTTCTGCTCTGATTGATATGAAACTTACAGGATATGTCCTACTAATTAGTATAAACATATTTGTATCCTCAAAATAATTTTTGTAACGTTATTTTGACTTTCAAAAATTTCATCCCCCCTTCTTCAATGTTTGAAGTCTATTATCTCGAAAAGTATTTGCGGTCAAAAATCACATACGCGCACTTTTTTATAGGATTAGGTCTTTAAAAATCATATCTGGAATTTGGGAGTCTAAACACTGAAATTAAAAATGTTTTAGGCTTCTTTACAAATTTCAGTTTTCCCTTTGTAGAAACCGGAAGTGACAAGACCGGAAGTATAAAACATTACAGACAGGACATTTTTATATATGCTATCTAATAGTTATGAAATAAAATACCTACTTTTAAAGGTACTCCGGAAAATCTGAGCAAAAGAATTGCTAAGTATAATAATAATAATAATAATAATAATAAACAAGACGAAAACAATAGGTCTTTTCGACAAAAGTCGAAAAGCCCTAATAACTAGACCTTATTTTTGTCGTTCAACAAAAACGGAGGGCTTTTCGACGCCTAAAAATCAAGAGCTTTAAAAACTTACATGATATAAAACTCATAAGGTTCAATTACACAAAAGTTCTTTTAAGATAAATACTGAACTGAAAACATAACGATTCTTTTTGTCCATCATTTTCTACTCAAAGAGAAATAACCCTTTCATCAATATTTAAAACATATGAAAATGTATTTTTTTTTTCAATCCACTAAAACTCATATAAGGGGTCAAAAAGTGACCCAACGGGTAATATTTTTTAAACTGCACTCTTTATGCTGAATGCAAAACCAAAATAAGTTTAAAGATTGCTTGAAAAATAAAAAAAAGATATGGAGAAGAGGCTGTTTTCTGAATTGAACCCTAAAGCCCCTTCTATTTAAGGGATTTTTCTTTCCCTGACATTACCAACTGGAGACAATGATTAAGTCATTATTCATGTTAAATATCACGAGAATCGCTTGCTTCCCTTTTGATATATGGGACATTCTATGATTTCATATTTAACATAGAAATCTCCATAGAGAATTTTAAGGGCCTCATAAAACCGGAAGTACTCTTTATATGCATATCAAAATTGAAACATAGAGAGCATATTAGACTGCAAACAGGTTGACAAAGGGAGATAACTCTTGCATCTTTATTTTTAAAATTACTTAAAAATACATAAATTCAGGTCTCTACAACACCCATAAGGGATCAAAAAATGACCCCACGGACCATTATTTTTAAATTGCCCTTGTTATGCTTAACTCAAAACCGAAATCAGTTTGAAGATCTATGGACAAATAAAAGAGTAATAAACAAAAAACTATTTTCTGGACTGACCCCTAAAATCCCTTTTATTTTAAGAAATTTTATTTTCATAACCTAAGCACCGAAAGACAATGCTAAAGTAGGTTTTCATGTGAAATATTATGAGACTTCCTTGCTTCCCTTTGAAAATAATGGACATCGTATGATTTCAAATTTAACATGGAAATCTCCATAGGCAATTTTAAGGTACTTATAAAACCGGAAGTACTCTACATATCCATACCAAAATTGAAACATAGAGAGCATATTAGTCTTCAAATAGATTGCCAAAGGGAGATAACTCTTGCACAATTATTTTTGGAAATACTTTAAAATACAAAATTTCAGGTCTCTAAAACTCCTTTAAGGTGTCAAAAAGTGACCCCACGGACCATATTTTTTAGACTGTCCTTTGTATGCTTAAGTCAAATCTGAAAACTATTTGGAAATTTATTGAAAAATAAAAAAGTTGCAGGCAAAGGTCTGTTTTCAAGGTTGGCCCCTAAAAATCCCCTATTTTCAAAAATTTCAATTTAATAATTTGATGAAGTCACAACAGTTTCAGAGTCATTCTGCATACAAAATATTACAAGAAAATGTTGAATACTTTAAGAGATAATGTTCCATGATTAATTTAGCGTGATTTCAAACTAAACATAGAAATCTCCATAGGCAAATTTAAGGCACTCATAAAACCGGAAGTACTTTTCATATACATACGAAAATTGAAACAGAGACAGCATATAAGGTTCCAAACAGGTGGGCAAAGGGAGATAACTCTTCACAAATATTTTCTACAAGACTTAAAAATGCAATATTTCAGGTCTCTAAAACTCCTATAAGGGGTCAAAAAGTGACCCCACGGACCATAATTTTTAAACTGTTCTTTTTATGCTGAACTCAAATTTGAAAACTGTTTGAAAATTCATTGAGAAACAAAAAAGTTACAGGAAAAGGTCTGTTTTCAATGTTGGCCCCTAAAAATCCCTTATTTCCCGAAATTTTTGTTTCACAGTTCAATGAAGTCAGAATAGTGTAAGAGTCATACTGTATTCAAAATATTACAAGAAAATATTGATTACTTTAAGAGATAATGTACCATGTCTGTTTTCATTTTAAACACAGAAACTCCCATATACAAATTTCAAGACCAATAAAACCGGAAGTTCTGCTCTGATTGATATGAAACTTACAATATATGTTCTACTAATTAGTTCTAACATATATCTATGCTCAAAATAATTTTTCTAACGTTATTGTGACTTTTTAAAATTTCATCCCCCCTTCTTCAATGTTTGAAGTCTTATATCTCGAAAAGTATCTGTAGTCAAAAATCAGCTACGCGCACTTTTTCATAGGGTTATGTCTCTAGAATTCATATCTAAAATTTGGGAGTCTAGTTACTGAAAGTAAAAATGTTTTTGGCCTCTTCAGAAATTTCAGTTTTCCCTACTTAGAAACCGGAAGTGACAAGACCGGAAATCTAAAACTTTAATGACAAGATATTTTGACACAAGCTGTTTAATAGACATAAAATAAAATACCTATTTTTAAAGGTACTCCTGAAAATCTGAGCAGAAGAATTGCTAAGTATAATAAAAATAACTAGATCTTTTTGTCGTCCAACAAAAACCGGAGGGCTTTTCGACCCCTTGAAAAGAAGAATCTTAAATAAAACATTAAAAAAACCCTCAAAAAATACAATATAGCAAAAGTTCCTTTGAGATCAATAGAGAATTGAAAACATAACGATTCTCTTTGTCCACCAGTGTCTACTCAAAGAAAAGTAACTCTTTCAAAAATATTTAAAACATACGAAAATGTACTGTTTTTCAATCCACTAAAACTCATATAAGGGGTCAAAAAGTGACCCCACGGCCAATAATTTTTAAACTGCACTCTTTATGCTTAATGCAAAACCAAAATTAGTTTGGATATTGGTTGAAAAATAAAAAAGTTACAGATAAAAGACTGTTTTCTGTACTGACCCTTAAAGTCCCTTCTATTAAAGGGATTTTTCTTTCCATGACCTTCCCAACTGGAGACAATGATAGAGTCATTATTCATGTGAAATATCATGAGAACTGCTTACTTCCCTTTTGAGATATGGAACATTGTATCATTTCATATTTAACATAGAAATCTCCATAGACAATTTTAAGGTACTCATAAAACCGGAAGTACTCTTCATATACATTTCAAAATTGAAACATAGAGAGCGTATTAGACTTAAAACAAGTTGAAAAAGAAAGATAACTCTTACACTATCATTTTATGAAAAAACTTAAAAATACAATATTTCAAGTCTCTAAAACTCCTATAAGGGGTCAAAAAGTGACCCCACGGACCATATTTTTTAGATTGTACTCTTTATGCTAAACTCAAATCCGAAAACTGTTAGAAAATTCATTGAGAAATAAAAAAGTTACAGGCAAAGGTCTGTTTTAAATGTTGGCCCCTAGAAATCCCTTATTTTCCAAAATTTTGATTTCATAATCTTATGAAGTCGGAACAGTATCAGAGTCATTCTGTATACAAAATATTACAAGAAAATCATAATCACTTTTAGAGATACTGTTACATAACTGATTTCATTTTAACATAAAAATTAACAGACCCATAAAACCGGAAGTTCAGGTTTGATTGATATGAAACTTACAGGATATGACCTACTAATTAGTATAAACATATTTACATCCTCAAAATAATTTTTATAACGTTATTTTGACTTTCAAAAATTTCCTCCCCCCTTCTTCAATGTTTGAAGTCTTATATCTCGAAAAGTATTTGTGGTCAAAAATCACATACGCGCACTTTTTCATAAGATAAGGTGTCTAGAATTCAAATCTTAAATTTGGGAGTCTAGACACTGAAATTAAAAATGTTTTTGGCTTCTTTAGAAATTTCAGTTTTCCCTTTGTAGAAACCGGAAGTGACAAGACCGGAAGTACAAAACATTACAGACAGGACATTTTTATATCAGCTATCTAATAGTTATAAAATAAAATACCTACTTTTAAAGGTACTCCGGAAAATCTGAGCAAAAGAATTGCTAAGTATAATAATAATAATAATAATAACTAGATGAGATCTCGTTGCGAGCAACGAGTAGGTCTTCCGTTGAATTTCTAGATAAGATGAGATGTGATTTTGACTGAGATATTTGTTTAAAGAGAATGACATTGAGTTTTCCCTAGTTAAAGTTAAAGTTTCTCATTTTTATCACGATATTCTGAACATCTTTTGTTTGATAAGGCTTATGAAAATAATCCCCCTTTTCGAGACATAAAGCATAAAAATTATAGTATTTTGGTCCCTTGAGACCCCTAATTACGTAACATATGATAAAAATATATTATTATATATTGTTGCAAATCGTTAAGATGAATACTTTGGCCTCAGTAATGTATAACAAAATATTGATCATTAGAGAGTTATAGATCAAAGACTTTTGGTCCCTCTGAGCCCCTAATTTGAGGGGTCAGCCCCTTTTTCTTGATATTAAATGAAAGGTCTTGTGATTTTGAAGATTTTTTGTTCAACAATTATTCAGAGATTTCTGTTCGTTGTGGAGATATGTTAAGTGGAAATATTTAGGGCCACTCCTACAAGTCCTTAATGGGGCCGTTTTACAAAAATTCAAAGTATGCATATTGTTTAGAACATTATTCTGACCATCTTTTGTTCAATATTGCTTATCAAAATTTTCCCCCTTTTTGAGATAAAAAGCGTCCAAGATGTGACATTCTGGCCCCTTGTGACCCCTAATTACGTAATATATTATCAAAATATCATAATATGTTGTTGCAAATCGTTAAGATAAACACTTTTGCTTCAGTAATGTATAACAAAATATTGATCGTTAGTGAGTTATAGATAAAAGACTTTTGGCCCCTCTGAGCCCCTAATTTGAGGGGTCAGCCCCATTTTCTTGATATCAAATGAAAGGTCTTGTGATTTTGAAGATTTTTTGTTCAACACTTATTCAGATATTTCTATTCGTTGTGGAGATATGCTCAATGAAAATATTTAGGGGCCACTCCTACAAGCCCTTAATGGGGCCGTTTTACAAAAATTCAAAGTATGCATATTGTTTAGAACATTATTCTGACCATCTTTTGTTCAATATTGCTTATCAAAATATTCCCCCTTTTTGAGATAAAAAGCGTCCAAGTTGTGAAATTCTGGCCCCTTGTGACCCCTAATTACGTAATATATTATTAAAATATCATCATATATTGTTGCAAATCGTTAAGATAAACACTTTTGCTTCAGTAAAGTATAACAAAATATTGATCGTTAGAGAGTTATAGAAAAAAGACTTTCGGCCCCTCTGAGCCCCTAATTTGAGGGGTCAGCCCCATTTTCTTGATATCAAATGAAAGGTCTTGTGATTTTGAACATTTTTTGTTCAACACTTATTCAGTGATTTCTATTCGTTGTGGAGATATGCTAAATCGAAATATTTAGGGGCCACCCCTACAAGTCCTTAATGGGGGTGTTTTACAAAAAATTCAAAGTATGGATATTGTTTAGAACATTATTCTGACCATATTTTGTTCAATATTGCTTATCAAAATTTTCCCCTTTTTTGAGTTATAAAGCGTCAAAGATTTGATATTCTGGCCCCTTGTGGCCCCTAATTACGTAACATATGACCAAAATTTTATCATATATTGTTGCAAACTGTTAAGATGATTACTTTTGCTTCAGTAATATATAACAAAATATCGATCATTAGAGAGTTATGGATAAAAGACTTTTTGCCCCTCTGAGCCCCTAATTTGAGAGGGTCAGCCCCATTTTATTGATTTGGAATGAAAGGTCTTGTGATTTTAAAGATTTTTTCTTCAATATGCTTTAACAAATTATGAACAGGGATGAAGATATGAAACAAAATTTGTCAAATTTTGTGAGATATTTCTGAGACATTTTTCAGGCCCTACCGCGCTCCGGCGCCTTTTGCGCTAGAAAGATTTGGAGACCCAATTACAACTCGACAAACCTTCCTTTATTTTCACTGAAAATCTTAAGTCGATATCTTAAGTCGTTTCGGAGGAGTTTCCTGGACAAGCCGACCCTTTGAAAATCAGAAAATCCTAAATATCTCGAGATAAGAAGTGACGTCATCTATCAAAAAAATTTCCAATAAGGTTCAGATCAATACCTACCAGATCTGAAAGTTTCATGAAATTTGGACGAGTCGTTTCTGAGAACTTGCGTGCACAAAATCGGTTGGAATAATAAAAGGGAAAAAGAAACCGAACGAAAACAATAAGGTCTTCCGTTGGAGACGGAAGACCTTAATAATAAACAAGACGAAAACAATAGGTCTTTTCGACAAAAGTCGAAAAGCCCTAACTAGACCTTATTTTTGTCGTTCAACAAAAACGGAGGGCTTTTCGACCCCTTAAAATAAAGAATCTTAAAAGAAAATCAATATTACACAGTAAAAAAAATCATATAATACAATATAGCAAAAGCTCTTTTGAGATCGATACATAATTGGAAACATAACATTTCTCTTGGTACTTTAGTATCTACTCAGAGACATAACTCTTTCGTGGTTATTAAACACATACAAAAATGTACTGTTTTTCAATCCACTAAAACTCCTATAAGGGCTTAAAAAGTGACCACACGGCCCATAATTTTTAAATTGTACTCTTTATGCTTGTTACAATTCAAAAATTAGTTTGAAGATTGGTTGAGAATTAAAAAATGTACAGGGAAAAAGCCGTTTTCTGTACTGACCCCTTAAATCCTTTTATTTAAAGGATTTTTGTTTTCAACGCCTAACCCTCTGGAGACAATGCTTGAGTCAATATTCATATGAAATTTCACGAGAAATGCTTGCCCACTTCTTGAGATAATGGAACAAACGTGTTTTAAAATTCAACATAGAAATCTCCATAGGCAATTTTAAGGGACTCATAAAACCGGAAGTACTCTTCAGATGCATGCCACAATTAAAACATAGAGTCCATATAACGTTACAAACAGATGGACAAAGAGAGATAACTCTTAAACAAATATTTTCTAAAAGACTAAAAAATGCAATATTTCAGGTCTCTACAACTCCTATAAGGGGTCAAAAAGTGACCCCACGGACCATATTTTTTAGACTGCCCTTTTAATCCTTAAGTGAAATCTGAAAACTATTTGAAATTCATTGAGAAATAAAAAAGTTACAGGCAAAAGTCCGTTTTCAATGTTGGCCCCTAGAAATCCACTATTTTCCAAAATTTTAATTTTTTAATCTGATGATGTCACAACAGTATCAGCATCATTCCATATACAAAATATTACAAGAAAATCTTAATTACTTCAAGAGATAATGTGGCACGTTTAATTTCAATTTAAAATAAAACTTTAAAGACCGATAAAACCGGAAGTTCTGTTCTGATTGATATGAAACTTACAGTATATGTTCTACTAATTAGTTTTAACATATTTTTATGCTCAAAATAATTTTTGTAACGTAATTGTGACTTTCAAAAATTTCATCCCCCCTTCTTGAATGTTTGAAGTCTTATATCTTGAAAAGTATCTGTGGTCAAAAGTTACATACGCGCATTAATTTATTGGATAAGGTCTCTAGAATTCATATCTTAAATTTGGGAGTCTAGACCCGAAAATTAAAAATGGTTTTTGGCTTCTTTAGAAATTTCAGTTTTCCTTTGGTAAAAACCGGAAGTGACTATACCGGAAGTTGTTCTTGTTTCACGCACGTGAGATTTAAATTTGCTATTTAGTAGTTATTAAATAAAACACCTAGTTTTAAAGGTACTCCCCATTCCTGAACGATAGAAGTGTTCAGTATAATAATAATAATAATAATAATAACTAGATCTTTTTGTCGTTCAACAAAAACGGAGGGCTTTTCGACCCCTTAAAATAAAGAATCTTAAAAGAAAAATCAATATTTTACAATAAAAAATCATATAATACAATATTGCAAAAGTTCTTTTGAGATCAATATTTAATTGGAAACATAAACAAAAAAGTTACAGAGAAAAAGCCGTTTTCTGTACTCACCCCTAAAATCCTTTCAATTTTAGGGATTTTTATTTTAATGACGTTACACCCTGGGGACAATGCTAGAGTCAATATTCATATGAAATATCACGAGAATGGCTTGCCTACCTTTTGAGATAATGGAACAAACCTGATTTTAAATTTAACATAGAAATCTCCATAGGCAATTTTAAGGAACTCATAAAACCGGAAGTACTCTTCATATGCGAACCAAAATTGAAAGATAGAGAGCATATTAGACTCCAAACAGATCAACAAAGAGAGATAACTCTTACATTATCATTAGTGAAAAAACTTAAAAATACAATATTCTAGTCAAAGCTCAAAGCATTGTCTTTTTCTTTACAAACTTCAGAGAGTTCCTTTTGAAGTCGATAGTTGTCATCTTCTTGCTTTAATAATCTTTCTCTCATATGCTGCATTTCCTCCGTTAATGTTTTCATGTTAAGTTCAGCTTGACTTTGCCTAACATTGAAAGGGGTAAAAATACTGCTTCTTAGATGTTTTTATTTTAATTTTTGACAATATCTCACATTTATGTTTTATCTTGAAAGTACAATACGATATACACATTACATAAATCTTATTTTACAGAATTCAAAAGTAGAATATTGGATTGTTTTCATTTTGCTCATACAGTGTGTGAAAAAAACTGTTTCAATAAAGGAGTTAAGAATTATTTCCTTTTGATTATGCTCCCTATGTCCTGTACAAAAATCAAAAATTTTCAATGAAAAGTTTATGACAATAATGTCATGTGCAAATTTTAATTTAAAAAGTCTTATTTTTGTAGAGGACACCAGTTTTTATAAAGAGAGACGCAAATTGGATATTCAATATTTTTAATAGATAAGATGGTGTTCGAGGTGTATTATTTTAATAAATGATGAATAGTTATTACGTCTGGAATTTTTTTTTTATTTTCTTCTTACAAGAATACCTGTGTAATGCATTTTCTTTCGCCTCTGATATGGCAGATATGTGTGATTTATGTTTTATATTTTCATTCTCTAGTTGCAAAATAACTTGCTTCAGCCGGCTTATTTCAGATTCTGCTATGCGTGTTTGTGAGTCCCTTTCTTTCAGACCGAGTTCGCCTTTTCTAAAAAAAAAAAACAACAACAAACAATGAGACAATTTTAAGAAATTGAGAAAACATACAATATGATTTTTAAAAAAATTTAAACCCATCATTTTCTTTTACCGCTGGTCTTGGATTTTTTCTTCATGTAATCTCTTTGCCTCTTTTTCTAACATATTCACTTCTTTCTTCAGATTGCAAACTTGCTCTTTCAAGTATTGCATTTCAGGGGAATCTTGATCAGCAAGTTTACGTTTTTCATTCTCTCTGTTATGCATAATTTAAACATTGATCTGTTAAAATTTGTTTTCTCAATGTCATATTATTCATAAACATACATGTATGTAAAACACTCTATTTTGTTAGTAGGGTAAAAAAAATTACCTTTTCGCCTGTGCATCTGTATCTGTAGATATACTGATTTTTAGCAAATTTACATTTTCTTAATTAAAATTATATACAACTTTATCAAATAAAAAAGAAATATCATACCACGCTGCCAAAAAAAAGTATGCATAAACTTTCATGAAATATATTTAGTTTACTGATTTATGGACAAGTAAGTTTCTTAGAAATATATGCAGAATACAGCCATTCATTTTGAATTCATATCATCATGACAGCAATCGCATCTTTAACAAAGCCGATCTTTAAATCAAACATGATTTGAACAAACTTTGAATGTATAGCATCTGAGGATGCTTCAATAAATAAACCAATCATACCTTTGCTGTTCTTGAGAATAAGATTTTGAAAGGTTTTTACTATATATTCCTGTTTGATCGTCCATGGTGGCCTCACTCTACCCCAGCCATGGATTGAACCAAATTGAATCTATTCCACTTGAGGATGCTTCCATATAATTTGGCCAATCATATATTTGCTGTTCTTGAGAAGAAAAATTTTAATTTTAAAAAAAAACCCTCCCCCACTCTACCCCTGAGGGAAGGGTCTAAATTTGAACAATTCAGAATCTACACTACCTGGGGATGCTTTCGCATGAGTTTCATCTTTCCTGGCACAGTTGTTCTTGAGGAGAAGATTTTTAAAAGATGCCATTAATTTTTCACTACTTCACAATTATCTCCTCTTGAAAGAAGGCATGACCCTTCATTTGAAAAAAAAAAGAACTTGAATCCCCCTCACTCAAGAATAATATTTAGCATGTTTGGTTTAAATTGCCCCGGTGGTTCTTGAGAAAAAGATGAAAATATGCTAAGTTTACGACAACGACGACGACAACAACGACAACGACTGACAATGTACAAATTTTGATCAGAAAAGCTCAATTGATCCTTCCGCTCATTTGAGCTAAAAATAACACGTCACTGGAAAGTTATCAATCAAACCTTAAAAATATAATGTATTAGAATAAAGAAATAATTACAAAGCAAGCTATATAAATAATTCACTGCTCTAAAAATTAAATATGAGAAGCTTATTGTGCAAGATCTACCTTTGCAACGCAGCTCCTTTTTTCCTTGACAAGGACGCTATGTCTGTTTCATATTTCTGATTTTCTAGCTGCAAAATTACTTGCCTCAGTCGGTTTATTTCAGATGCCGCTCTGGAATCTTCCCTCTTTAGGTCAAATTCAAATTTTCTTGATGGAAAAAAAGAAAAGAAAAAAAAAATAAATGAAGTACACATATTTCATAGGACGTGGGCCCATTTTTTCTGAAGGATATTTGCTTTTTTATTACCTCTGAATTTGGACTTTTTCTAATCTCAAATTGTCTGCTTGCTTTTTCAAGGTGTGAATTTCTTCTTTCAGATCATTAACTTCATATTTCAAGCGCAGGATTTCAGAGTCTTGATTGGTATTCTTAAAATTCTTTTCATATTCTCTATTTCTGTATTAAATTATTGAAGAAAATGGATTAATAAATGATTATTAAATAATAATAATAATGTTAATAAATATTTTATATCTGCTGAAACGACACTAAGGGTAATTTTTACTCAATATAATCGTGTGTCTGACACACAATTTTGTTTTTCAAAAATAAGAATTTTGATGTGATAAATGGTAATTAATTATTTTGTGACGTACTTTGCATATAAAGATTGAAGCTCCAGATTTATCTTTTCCACATCTTTCTTCAGAACTTTCATTTCTTCCTCCTTCAACTTAAGTTCATTTGAATGTATCACTGAAAGTTTTTCTTTTTCCTGTAAGCTATAAAATCGTTTTCCTAATTAGTAGCGTGTACTTTGTAAATTATTAACACATAAAATGTCGCTTTACTGAAAATTATATAGTTATATAAACTTGCCTTTGCCTTCTGTTCTCTTCTAATTTCTCGTTCTCGGATTTCAAAATCTTTACTTCAAAACGCAAGTTATCAATCTCTGATTCTGGAGTCCTTTTGTCATTTTCAAATTTAGCTCTAGAATAAAATAAATTATGATTTCGCCCTTGTGCAGTTTTACTTTAAAATTGCCTACCATCAAAAAAAGATGTCAAACCTACCGAAACAGATTGTAGTAATTTCTATACATGTATATAGATTTTTTTCTATTTTGTATTTTTATTCCAAACCATCAATTTATTTATCAGTAAGTAATACATGTAACATGTGTTGTTTTAGGTTTTATTATCTTTTTTATGGCTTTATTTTACAAAATTAAAATATTTTATAGATAATACAAATAAAAAACATTTTATGTAATGAATTATTTGAATTTTTTCTTTAGTCAGTATATTCAACAAAATCAGTTTTTAAAATTAGTACATGTCTATCAATATGATAAATTGTTTTTGATAAAACTTTGATTGTTGTACCTGCTTTGTTCACTATAAACAGTAAGCCAATGCATTTTTGTTTGCTCTTCTTGAAGTTTATATCTGAGTCCATCCACTTCCGACTGCAAATGAGTTACTTTGTGATTCAGTTTTGAAATATCGCCATCTTTACTGCAAGAGTCTGCTTCTGATAGCTCAAGTCTTCAATGTAAAAAAAAATCAAGTTAATTTTCAAATTTGAAACAATGATTCTTTCAATAAAATAAATCTTGTTAGGTTTTTCTGTTAAAGGAAAACAAAATAAAAATGATTTAATACGAAATAACATTTTATTAATTATATCCTTTCAACTTGCCCCAGATTTATATTGCAAAATTGAACAAATTTTCTGAGATAAATAAGTCTATTCCTAATGAAGTGATATGGAACCCTTTAACCAAAACAATCTTCCCTATTAACCGTGATTTATGTTTAGACATTAGCGTACCTTTTCTCCAAGTACTCAATTATTCCTCTTAAATCTTCAAAATTTTCGTCGTTTTTAGTTGTTGATCTCCACTGAAGATCGGCATTTTCCCTTAAACTGTTTAATATATCAGATTAAAATATATATTTTATATTTAATTAATAAATGTGAGGTTCATTAAAAATTGGAAAATTAGTAGTAATTTAACAATTAAATTGTGAAAATTTTATTGTAGTTCTAGAATACGAAAGGATTTGTCACTAGTTCTATCGCCCTCTCCGCCCATATAAATGACAAAATTAGCTTAATTTTCAATTATGTTAATGAAAATATAATGAATTGTTTTTTAACAGGTTAACCTTTCAGAATTAAAGAAAAATTAAAAAAGTCTTTTCACGGCAGTCAGTGCATCTATCCCAAATAAAAAAAATGTTCATCAAAGATGTGATTTATCAAATCGTGAAAACAAACAGTCAAAAATTAAAAGAAACTTACGCCATTTGAAGGTCTGTTTTCAAACTATCAATCTCTTCCCTTTTCTTTTGTATAATTTTACAAAGAGGACCTGGCGTTCTTTCAGTCATAGACTTTTTTATTTCTTTTTTCTCCCGGTTAGAATTGTCAAGACTTCAATCAAAAAAAAAAAAGAAAATAAAACATTTTTAGCTATTAAATCGATACAGCAATGGTTTTAAACATATTAAACCAAAAAGAAAACAACTTTACTTAATATTAATAAAGAATGTAATGATATGAAACAAACCATAGTTTTCTTGATTAAATACTAAAATAAGTTTTACATTTAAAAGTAATTTAAATCTGATATTATTCTATACCTTTTCAGTAGATTTTGGTTTATTTCCAGCAGTCTGTCGTTTTGAGACTGTAGCAGAGAGCAAAGAAAACAATCGGGAACTGCCAGGGGAGTATAATTTTCAGACTCTTTGGAATAGTCATGACTGAGTGGATTATAATTTCTGTAAAATAAAAAAAAGATCATACAACATGAATTAACGTTTTGACAAAAAAATGAAAAAAAAAGTTGTTTATTGTTGTTCTAACGTTTGAACATTTCTCACATTATTCTTCAGGCTTAGCTTATTGCAATAGTTTCACTGTTTCTATTATAAACTCTCAAATAGCATCTACCTAATTTGTATAGAAAAAGTAATGTATTTTGAAGGACATGTTTTTACCAACAATTTATCAATTGTAGCAAATGATAACTATCGATGTCACTCTATAAGATTGCTTGTCCTTACTCATTTGAGGTAGAGGCTATACATCTTTCCTCTCGTTCCCAGATTGGAGAGTGCCTCATCCTTTCGTTTTTTCTCTGTTTTTAACAAAATACACTGCACTGCAATTTCATTGTGGGACTGTAAAAAAATCATGTATTCAATGATGCAAGAGGCCTACAGCAACATTTATCAAGAAATTTAACTTTGGGGCCAAGACACATTTAGCTTGGAATTCTTGATTTCGAAACCGTTGCAGATCATGCAAAGAAAATATATCTATCGAAGGCTGCACTTAATCAGTAACGTTATTAAGGTCAACAGAGGAAGAAAACTACAAATAAGTTTGGTTTGTGGATTGCTATAATATTTAAGGTTTTCCATTCCTGGATTGCCTTTAATTGGAACTGGCCATATTTCATTGCCAGGCCGAAAATACCAGTATTCCTTGCAAAACAGAACTTAATGAATGGATAAAGATTAAGATGAAATTTACCATATAAAATATACAAAATCAATGAGATTTGTTATCATAAAATGTAACTGTAAAGACATGCATCGATTTTTTGCAACTTAAGCAATTATAAGTTTAAATTAAATACTATTTATTAATCACATATCCACCTTGCCCTCTTCTAAAAAGCATATTTACTTACCTTTGTGTCTTTTGTAATTATCCTGCCATTGTAAGGGTGTACTTCTCTTGTTTGGTATAATATACGTTTCAAATTATCATATTCAATAATCAGTTTTGGATTGACCTTAAAATCGATCGACTACGAAAGCCTGAGAGGATCAAATCGTGTTGCAAAATTTTATTCACTAATACCTAATAATGGACTTTTAAATTCTATATTTTTATTTTAGTGTTGTAAATAATTTTTGCGTATTTTATGTTTATTTTTTTATCTTATTAGTATATTATCTCATACTTTATTCAAATTTAAGATTTTGGGGGATCCACTGCCCGGGTTGACTATATAATTAAAGTTTGAATTAGAGCTTTAATTATATAGTCAACTCGGACAGTGGGTTTTAAATGACATGTATTGCGTTCGGTAGTGGATGACCTATAATTACTAATATCTTTAAAGGACATTTCTTATGTCTCTCTCAAATCACGACCAGAGATCTATGTTCAAAATTATTACAGACAGATATATGTTCAATTTATTAAAGGGAATTGTTTTAAGTTGTAGTATACTTGAAGAACAAAGTAAGACAACGTGTTCATATTTTTTGACTGACATAAAGAAAGCAATTAATATGTGTTTTGATACCAGATACAGTTTGTTCAAATTAAAGGATAAGCTCTCAAATACTGAGTTAATTCCAAAGAGAATGTTATTTAAATTATCCCACGTTTCCAGCGGACTCTTACATCCTTGACATGCCCCACAAACTAGGCAATAATTCCTTTTAATTGTATTTACAATAACATATGAAATAAAAATTAAAACGAAGTAACGAAACAAGTACGTAGTCCAAGCTCAACAATTTGATATCAGATACATTTGCATCCATTGGAAACTGACATGCACTCGAACTTTCAGTTGGCGAAATTTGCATTTAGTTGTCAATTATTTAAGAAATTAACAAATTAAATTTCGATAGATTTTTCCATAAATTTCCAGGAATCTACGAAATCGATTAATCCTATATTTAATTGGGTTCTCTCTCTCTCTCTCTCTCATTTATAATTCCAGTATTAAATAAATATATGTTTGTGCTTGTACACATTACCAACGAAAAAGGAAAATTGTCATCCCAAACTGCTTTTTTTATCATTTCAGTATTACACCGCAAGGAGTTATTTAAAACTTAATCATAAATCGCATATTTTAGACAAACATCAAATCAAATTTGCAAAACACTCTCAATTCTACTAGAAATGTTTACCAAAAAATGTATACCTTGAATAATAAAATTAATGACTACCAGTAGCCTTTACCTGTCGTTGAACTAAATCACACCAAAACTTCAGTTTTTGACGAAAGAAATCCATCCTTAAATCTATGTTTATAACCTTGGTAATCATTGTTACACATAATTCAATATTAAAATCAAATAAACATTGTTAAAAATCTTAGTATCATTTTATTGTGTACAAGTTCCCAATAATTATGGATTAGTTCTACATGTAGCACTGTAACGATAGCATTTTCACAAAAAATTCCAAGTTAAGTAATCTTGACATTACCGTTTGTAGAATAAAAGATCAATAAATATCAAATTATTTATCTCAATATACACTGCTTATGTTATGATTTAATGAGTGAATGGCTAATTCTACTATTAGAGGAGAAGAGTTCAGATAGAATTAGAAATAAAATTCTATTTGGTACAAACAGTGATAACAATTTTCCTAGAAATCTAAAGCATATAAATAGAATTATTACCTTAGTCTAGTTTTCTCTCGTTACTAATTTTAATAATTTCTAGCAATCATAGCCACCCTGATTGTTCAAAATACTGATACAGAGCTATAAGCATCTTAGTTTAGTAATTAATTATCATGTGTTCTTGAAATTTCGGCAGGCCTGTTTTCAAAGAAATTTCGAGATCTGTTTTAAACCATGGCAAAATTTTTACCAAAAGCAAAACTTTTACCAAAATCAAAATTGATACTTGAAATAATGTATCTTCCTGTGCATCAAATTTTGTTGAAATCGAATTCGAATTGGGAAGATGCATTGTGATAGCTGTCTGCTAGTATTTATTATTTATTCTACTTGCAAATCAAATTTCATTAAAATCAAGTTAAAAGCATAAAAGAAGTATCATTTGATTGGAATTATTTTTTTACTAGCAGTCAACTGTCGGACGGACAACGTACGCTTATGAATGCATAAGCTTTTCGGGCCTCTGATCAGCAGAGCTAATTAAAATCGAATTAAAATCTTTTAAGTTTATAGATCAATATCTTAGTATGTTTGACGTGGTAAAATAGTTAAGGAGCATGCTTTGGTTGTGCCACTCCTTTCGACAACACAGGTCCTTTCTCATGCAAGTACAACGCTGGCCAGACAATGAAATCCAGATATCCTCCTGTTTTGGTATACCTCCTCAAGATGTCTGTGTTAAATTCCGTCCCCTGTCTGAAATCGAAACGGACAAACACGGGCGGATCACGGATTCTCATTCTCCAACACAGACTTGCACATTGGCTAGCATATAGTTTTGTCTTAGGGGATACAGAAACGTCCACCTTCTTAAGAATTGAAGGGAGTCTTGTCAGAAACATCTGCAAATAACAAAGTTTCTGCGGTTAAAATCTTTGAAACGCGTTCAAGAGAGATTCACTTTCATGAAAGAAACCATTTTTTTCTCTTTAGCCATGTTTGTCTTACCTCTTCGACAATTAAACAGCACGCATTTCCCAGAGACAACCTTAAATCTGAAAGGGACTTTTGAACTCCGACATCTGCCCCAGTGATCTGACGAGTCTAAAGAGAAAGGCAGATAAATCGTTTGAAAATAAGAAAATGAATAATTTTGTTAATGTTTGTAGATTTTTCAATACATGTGTATCATAAAAAATTATCATTCGCAAAATTGAATTATTATAAAACATCTCTACTGTTCACATCAGCCAATGTAAAAACTGCCTGTCCTATTCTTGTTTCGTAATTTGTCTCTGTACGGACACAAAAATCGTATGCTTCCTAAGGGGTGGAGAACAAAATATAATAAATCTTAAGAAAACATATCTTAAAAAATCTGTTATATGAAATATGAAGTTTGATAGGTAATTTATGAGCAGTGCTATAAAAATGCAGAAACCTTCAATATTTTCAGAAGAACTTGTATGGTTTCCTCTTCATTGTTGTAAGTATTGTCAAGTTCCTCAAAAGCGTCTGTCCACTGATTGTCATACAATTCTGAGAATTTCTCTGCTATTTTAGTTGGGCGATTGGTATCACTAAGGTCGGTTATTGCTGCATTACCATGAGTTAGTTTAGCGCCCGCGACTTTACTTAATCTGAAGTGGAATAAAGTCCAATACGTAGGTCATTTACCAATGTTTATGTGTTAACAAATTCCTTTCATTTAAAGTGATTTTTTTTATTCAGAAAATAAATCTTACATATAGTGACGTCCATTTTCATCAAATATTACTTTGAAAAGTAATTGTTTTAAAATTTTAGTGACCGTTTGTGCTCAATTTATATGTACTTACGATGCATAAATATAAAAAAATATAACTCACAGCCAAATGAACAAAAATATCTTAATATTGAACAGGTAATGTTGAAAACAAGTCATAATAAATCCAAGCCCTTTGGGAAAATTATCACTTTACATTTTTTTTAAGATAAGATTTTGAGAAGAAGCATTTGGTATAAAAGAAATATTATAGTTTTTATTTTGAAGTACACATATTACCAAGTAAACATTAATTTTTTTTAGTTTTTAAGGTGAGATAATGAGATAACTTTATAATGAACAACGACAATGTTAAACATTGGAATGTGTGCATGTGCTGTATATTTTGAAGAATGTTTTTTGGGGAAAAATCACCTTAAGTGCATTTTCTTTTCTTTTCAGCAATATCCATATGTAGTTGGGTATTTTCACTTGATATAATTTTGACTTTAGCTGTTGATCAGTTTCACTGAGCTTCTTGCTTGTTGATGCTGCAGTTTCTTCAACCAATCTCTTTTCTGCAAGAAACAGCTTTTGACAATTTTTGTGTTAAATATTAGAATGCAATTGTAGAGGATTGTTTCATATTAAAGCAGCATTTCTCCATGAAAAAATTTTTGTATTTCTTGTGATTTTGGCGTTTTCTTTCTTTTGGCATGTAATTTTATTTGTACCTTTTTTAATATTTTAACTGTTTAAAAACAATGCATAAATGGAAATTGTGATCACATTATACAGAGTAAGCTTGACATAAAAGTTTGTTCTGTAGTACAGTTGTATTAAGTCTATTTTTCATGATTTTTGGTTAGAAAAAGTAATTTTGATTCAGTTAAAAATAAAGTGAAGAAATTCTCTTGAATTACCAGCAAATTGTGACGTCTTATTACAATAACATTATTATCATTATCAAAATATTTAATTACCTTTTCGCTGTGTCATCTTTCTCTTTGGATAGTTTACTCACGTTGACTTGTAGTTGGCTATTTTCACTCACTAGTTCCGCAATCCTGTTTTCCAGTTGTCTCATTTGAGAGAAGCTGCTGTTGTAATTCATCAACCATCTTTTTTCTTGATCTAGCATTTTCTTCTTGAAGATATCTGTCCTCAGCTTGAAGTTGATTTAAATTTTCTTGTAAATGCTGATTTTCCATGTACCACATACCTATACCAAAAATGTTGTACGATCAATTTTTATTTCCGCGTTGAAAAAATATGCTGACATAACAAAAGAATAAAAAAAAACGTTATTTTATCCCTTTATACCATTTCGTTGTACATTTAAGTTTCTTTAAAGCCTCTAAAAGTTCTCCTCTGAGTTTTTAGTTTTATCTTCTTCTTGTTGAATTGTATTTTTTTTTTAAATACTCCGATATCAAACTCTTTTTGCATCAATTCTTCTTGTGTGTTGCCAATTTTATACTGGTGTTCATTAATTTTATCAAGACATTGAATCATCCAACTTTTCTTCCTCATATTTTGTTTTTTTCCTCAAAAACATTTGAGAATATGAAATGAAAAGTTAATAATGAGACAATAAAACTTCTGGAAAAAAAGTTTTGGTCAGGACTTTTTTTTGCAGTCTGTTGTTGAGAGGACAATATTTTTTCAAAGATAGCATGATTATTTTTATATATATTTTCAAATATAACAAAATTCTTTACATCGATTTTTAAGGTGGAGATTTACTCCATAAAATATAGGCAATAGAGTACATTTATATACTTACAAAGCATAATCTTGACTACTAGTACATGTGTTCATTTTTTTCTAGCAGAATCATTTTTAAATAAGATGTCCATTTCCTTTTTCTAAAATTATTTTTCTTTAATAATTACATAATTACTTTTCAAAACATTTTTAAATATTCTTTAAACAGACTGAATTCGACTCTTTAATAAACACCTTACAAGAAATATTGAAAGTAAATGAATAAATTAGTTTCAAAAAGTTTACATTTTTGTAAATTCCAATGAGAATTTGGTTTGAAAAAAACACCTACTCTGCCATTATATTCTCCTTTTCTTTCATTAACATTGAGACATATTCTCGGAAAGTCTGATTTTCTGTTTTCAGATTTCTTAGCTGTACTTCGTTGGTCCCTTCGTGTTTGGATCTAGGTTAATGAAATCAACTTCAACACAACCTTGCCAAAATATTCATTAAATAAAAATGTTATTTGAAATCAAATAGTAAATTATAACAGTCTTAAATACATTTTGATTGAAATGGTAACATTGAACGTATAATATTTAACATCTGTAAATTCATATTAATGGTGGGAATGTTCATTAACAAGGAACTGTTATTGTCATCTGTCAGTCTGTAAAGAATGATCTCGATATTTAACAAGAATTTTAGCTTTACAATTACTGCTTATTAGTCCAAAAAAGATTGACCTGTATTTTCCTTTCATTTAGATAGATTTACCGGTATTTACAATAATCACTTAGCCAGTATATTAAATAAAGACCATAACTGAGTGAAGAAAACTTTATTCTTAGCCATTCAAAATTTTAAATCTGTTATTAAAAAATTATGACAAAACTCGTAGAGAATTCTTGAATGAACAATAAAGAAATTAAATTCGCATCCTCCGTTTTTATTTGAGATATTTCGACCTTAAAATGTCTGTTATCATTATGCAGTTTTTTCCATGATTGTTTCCATTGCTTCCACTTCTTTCATTTTTACCTCTGCGTCTTCAAGACAAGAAAATTATAAAAGGTATATTATGCAAATTTAACAACTTAACAATCTACTAGTATTCGTTTTGAGCTACAAATGTTGCTGTTATTTTGTTTTAGTGTTATCTGTTTATAAGTCGATTCTAATCTCTAGTTTTAAAAAATATCTTTAAACACATTCATAAATTTTTCTTTATATCAACCTTTTTTCCCAAACTTTCTTTTTGCTCATTATGTTTCCCTGTTTTCTCTAATTGGGATTTTTTCCAATGCATGTGATCTCTATGAAAAGTTCAGCCTCAGTATCATATGTGTATTTATTTTCGAAATAATTTGAACAGTTTTAAATATTATTATTAGCTCACCTGAGCCGAAGGCTCAAATGAGCTTTTCTGATCAAAATTTGTCCGTTGTCTGTTGTCGTCGATGTCGTCGTCGCGTAAACTTCACATTTTTATCTTCTCCTCAAGAACCACTGGGCCAATTTCAACCAAACTTGCCACAAAGTATCCTTAGATGAAGAGAATTTAAGTTTTTTCAAATAATGGGCCACGCCCTCTTCCAAGGGGAGATAATTATAAATTAGTGAAAAAAATTTAAAAATCTTCTCAAGAACCACTGGGCCAGGAAAGATAAAACTCAAGTAAAATCATCCTCAGGTAGTATAGATTCAAATCATGACCACTGGGGATAGGATGGGGCCATAATGGCCGATCAAAGTTTTTCATAGGAATATATAGGAAAAAACTTTAAAAAGCTTCTTCTCAGGAACTACTGGGCCAGGAAAGATGAAACTCATGTGGAATCATCCTCAGGTAGTGTAGATTCAAGTTTGTTCGAATCATGACCCCTGGGGGTAGGATGGGGCCACACTGTCTGATCAAAGTTTTTCATAGGAATATATATAGGAAAAATCTTTAAAAATCTTCTTCTCAAGTATTGCAAAGCCATGTTTAGTGATATTTATATGGAAGCATCCTCGGGTACTGTAGATTCTAGTTTGTTCAAATCATGAAAAATCTTTAATAATCTTCTTCTCAAGTATTGCAAAGCCATGTTTAGTGGTATTTATATGGAAGCATCCTCGGGTACTGTAGATTCTAGTTTGTTCAAATCATGAACAGGGATCCAAGTTTTACATTTACAAAACATATTTTAAAAAATCTTCTTCTTAAAAATAGCAAAGGCATTATTAGTGATAGTAGTATTTATATAGAAGCATTTTCAGGTAGTGTAGAATTAAATTTGTTCAAATCATAACCCCCAAGGGTAGGGTGGGGTCACAATGACGGATCAAAGTTTTACATAGAAAAATAAATGGGAAAATCCCAAGAACAGAAAAGCTATGTTGTCAAATTGACACCTAAGCATCTTCATGTATTGAAGATTTAAATTTGTTCAAATCATGGCCCTTTGGGGTAGGGAGGGAAACAATGGGGAATCAAATTCAAATTATTACAAAGTAATATATAGGAAGAACATGTTTTAAAAAATAAAATGTTTAAAAAAAATCTTTTTATCAAGAACAGCAGTCATATCTATATTAATATGAAGGCATTCTAAAGTAATTTTAAAATTCAACCCCCCCCCCTCCCCCGTAAACTTTTCTGATCTGATTTGTGCTATTCCTAGCCGATATTTGCTCAGGTGAGCGATGTGCCCCCCGGGCCTCTTGTATCATATTCGATCAAATTTTCTTACCTTTTAAAATTTGAGAGATTCGATTTCAATTTCTACTGTCTTTAGTTTCTCTTTTGTAGTTAGAATTTCCTCGTCCTTCCGCTTAATTGATGTAGAATGCATCAATGCAAGATCTGTTTTTTCTTGAACCCTGGTTTAAATTAAAATTTTCTTACTTTACAATTTACAAAATAGATCGAATATACTTAGAGAAAATATACGAACGTTATGTTAATATAAATGCTTTATGTTGTTTGGTATTTTCTTCTTGACATAAATGTGTGGGGAAAACTTCAATCATTAATACATGTACTTATCTTCACTAGATAAGATTTAAAAACTTTCAGGTTAATGTTATGTGTGCATTTAGAAATGTGGATATTAGACTTGCTGCATTAAAAAGATCATACATTGCTTTTAGTTTATCTTCCAGTCTTTTATTTTGATCATGCAGTTCTTTGTTTTGAAGCATACTATTCGTCTCTGTGGCGAACTCTTGTTGATATGCGTCTTTCGTCGTCAGGGGTTGTAGTCTAGAAATAACAATGTACGTACACTTTGATATGATCAGTTGAAAACTTTCATTTAGAACTTCGTTATTTCAAATTTAACAAATCGCCTTTCATTCAAAAATATTATGATAAATTTAATTTCATTTAGAAAATATGTATTATATTTAATAAAAGAACATTTGATATACATATGTATACTAGGCTATTCTCTTTAAAAGAACTTGATGTATAGCACTCTTACTTTATATTTAAGTTCCTGTTTTCTTGTAGCAGCAAATTATATTTAACCTCGAGTGTGTGTAGTTGATTATGCAACCTTTAAAATGGTTAACTTTATGCATTTTCTAAATTGTCTTTTGTATAGTAATACACTGTACTTCGGTAAGATACAAAATATATTAATATAAATCATTAAAGATATCAGTACACGATATTAGATACCATGCTCTTGTAAAATGAATTTTTGCTTTCATGCATGAATGGAATTTAGTTGTATCCATCGATTGAATTTGAGATCGCAATGACCGATTTGTGCTTAAAACAAAATATTAAGAATAGTGGAAATTCATTATGATTGTGACATCATTTTCGTTTTAATATTGTTATTTTTAAAATTATAAAAATGGGAATTACGAACAACCTCATAAATCATGAAACTTAATTAATCGTGAACAGGCCAAAACATTGATCAACTGAAACATCAGAAGCAGAGATAAGATCAGGAGCCTGGGATTAGTAAGCATCCCCTGTCATCAATTCACATTCCCATGAATCGACAGGGGATTCTAACTCCGTCGTGCCACCTCTGATGTTTTGGAGGTCCGTGTTTGCTCTTCTCCTGTTTTGTATTGTTTTATGGACTTTTGATCTTGAACACTGTTTCTTATCTCCATATGTGTCATGTATTGATGAGATATACGGAGTTCCTCATCGTCAAACTTAGCATAGAAAGAATGACCTAATAATACGTATGTAAGGTTCAATCCAAATGGTCCAGTGATATGTTATGTTACAAACATTGTCATTACAAAGATAGAAGGATTTGCGAAAAACTAACTTTAAACGAGTCCCTAATGGAAGCTAAAACAAACATTAAAGTAAATTGTTTACCTTGCAAAATCCTCTTCGGACTTTCTACATGAATAATTGTTTTCTGTACTTCGTTTCATTTGCCTTTCAGTCTCTATATGAAATTCAAGATTCTTCAACTTTTCTCGTAAATTTCTATTTTCTTTTTCAACTTTCTTGCATTCTTCCTCTTTTTCCCAATATGCTTCCAGGCTAAAATATTTTTAAAGGTAATAATGCTCTAAGTGCATTAGAACAAGATTTGGTGTGAAAATAGGAATCTTTTTTTTCAATAATTTAATATTAAACATACAAAAACATCACTCAGACATTGTTGATGGTGGTAAAATTATTGTTTTTATTTCTAATAAAAAAAAATTCCACATAAGACTCTATTCTTCATGACGTTCCAATAAAATGGGTTTGCCAAAAGTGAAAAATACTATTAAAATGTAACTGTCAAACTCAGGGCTCCCCATGAGCATTTCCATTGTGTACACAGTAATGTTTTCTTGGGCAACAGTAAAATTTCTCTACACTGCTGTAATATTTTCTGCAGCGATCATATTCATTCCAACTGAAACTTTTTATAATCTACGGTTGTTTGATTTCCAATGCTGAAGAAATAATTTTTCTCTTAATAAGGGCCCATTGTTAATTATTTTGCTAGATTTTATACATTAATCAAGAAAAGAGGTCAGCTTTACGCTAACCTCTGCGTAGTTGAGAGACCTTAAATGCGTCTGTGTCCAAATAATTGAAGCAGATTTCGTTTCAATAGTTTGTATATTTTGTACTGTCCTAATTAGAGAAGTATGGAAGACGCCTCATGTAAATTCCATTGTAACAAGAGTTAAGATGCTTTAATTTCAGCTAAGAATGGCCAGGTTAATGTTTTTCGAGCATATGCAATTAGTATTTGGAACAAGTAGAAGTTTTTTGGAGCCGATGTCGTACAAAAATAAATATTCGTATACGCTCTATATTTCCCAAACTTGCATGGATGATAAATTTAAGTGTGTACACTACAAAGGAAAATTTGATAGTTTATCTGAAAATAAGTTTATTAAAGCACTCTACTGGAGTCGTTTCAGACGCTTGAATTGAATTGAACCTACATTTTCTAGATGAGTGACAAGATTCTATTTTTTAGCATATTTATATCAATGAAACTTGAAGATTTACCTAGAGCAAACTTGCATCGGCATTATTAAAATATAACTTGTAGATTCATCTCCTGGACATGCTGGATGAGTGACTAATAAGCCTTTTCACGTTAACTGTGAATGAAGATCTTTTTAAATCAAGTACATAAATATATATAGTATTATAGAATAAATCAATCGTTTTCTATATCCATTAATTCAATTTTATCTATATGAAAAATCGAGATAATATTTTAATCAAATACATGATTCAAGAATGGTTATCGTTTAGTGTGTAAGTGGGTGGGTGGAGCAGAGGTTGTGTATGTTATAGGGAGAGAGGGTGTGTGTGAGGGAGAGGGTCAGTGTGTTTGTGTAAATGTTTATTGTTGTCAAGTTGGCAATTTCAAGATTTCAAGTACCACAACTATTTTTCTTCCGCATAAACACTGTAAAATTTCAAATGGAGAAACCCGAAAATGTGCCCTCCATCACTTGTTCAACTAAAATGCATTATAAATGCTATAAGATTAAAAGCGCAAATCCTACCTTGAATGTAAATTCTTCTGCAGCTCCGTAATCTCTTTTTCTTTATTTCTAATCTCCGCAAACGCCAGACCATTTTTCACTGATTCTAGTTCATGCATAAAATAGTCTTTCTCTGCTACTGTTTTGTCTAGACTAAAGAAATATGTGACACTACATTAATTGCCAATTTTACGATTATTTAATTTGTTGATATGTAATAAATTATAATATACAAGTCTATGCACAACACAGATTCATTTTCATGCAAAACGTAAAAACAAAATGTATGTATTTGTTGAAATACATATTCATTCCATTACCTCTTTTCCAAATCATCAATTTTTTTCGGCTTTCTTTATACATGTTATCCTAAATCTGTTTTCAAAATGATAAAAGAAAAAATGCGATAATAAAAGAAATGAATACACGATTATAAAAAGATATGCTCCTATTTTGTATTGTTTAAAGGACTTTGAGCTTCAATACTTTTCATTATCTCCATATATTTCATGTTCTCCAGTTGACCTTTGAATCGAGTTATCCTTTGAATATTAGGAAGAACACTGGAATGTGAAAGTGAAAAAACACTGACTTTTGAGATTGATTTGTTTTTCATTTTGACTACGCAAAATTGGTTCATAAGTGAAACATAAAAACTGAAAACTATATTTATTTATGCAGAAAATCACGTAAGTCTTTGGTAAGTCTTTAGAAATGCAAATGGAATTAAAATATATATATTCATTATATTAAATAATTCCAAGAAAAGATGCTTCTGGGTAGTCAGAGATGCTTTCATCGAATGGCAATATTGTTCGATATCAAATTCACAAATCAAGGTTCTTTATACAAGTACTACACCTGTCACTTTTTTGTTGTTCTTGATAGAGATTCATCTGTAACATTTTTACAGTATCCTCTTTCCATTTAATTTGTTCTTCCATGCTGCAAAGGACACTATCTGTTAGCAAGTGATTGTGAATAATACTGTAGGTTCCTCTATATATATAAGCAAGGAATTAATTACCGCGTAATTTCACGAGAAGCACACTCGCGCAATATATAATTATTCAGTGAAATCCATTTAAAATCCCTTCATTAACCGTTCAATTATTGTTCTCATGACTTGAGCGTTAACACTGTTTAAGGGACATTTCGCGATAATAAATACTCGCGAAAATAAGGAATCTCTATTTAAAGTATGCTCTCTCTCTCTCTCTCTCTCTCTCTCTCTCTCTCTCTCTCTCTCTCTCTCTCTCCATATACACCGTCACATCCATTTACATACATATGTCCTTCTATACTCACACAAAGAAAGAAAAACTAGTACATTACAATTCATATTCATCTTCAAAATTTTTCATTTTCCATTTTAGATTTCCAACTTCTTCTGCTTTTCTTTCTACTTCATTTTTCAGTCTGCAAAAAGAAATGGATTCTATATAATATTTAGTCACAATAATCTAAACTAATATGGATTCTTTAAACGTCAATCGTATGTGTATTTAAAAAAAAAAAATTATTCATATTTGGATCGACAAGCAGAATAAATGCGCAAGAACGATCGCTTCAGAATGAAACATCATAAAACGGGGTTGAGAAGACTTCATCATCTTATGGGTTTTTTTTTTTTTGTTTTGTTTTATTTTGTTTTTGTTTTTGTTTGTTTGTTTTGTATTTTTTATCCACAAAGATTTTTTTAATTACTCCCTTGATTTTACAGATCCTTTTTAGAAAATTTCAAAGCAAAAAATAAGGACAACTAATCCTAAAATTATTTGTTCTTGAATTAAAAACAAGAGACCCGCAGGCCTTATAGGTCACATGAGCCTCATGCAAAAACTTTCCAATGGTTGAATTTGGTTTAAACTACACGCCATGGCATTCACAATTTTGAAAGAGGCATCATTGATTATAACTATTTATAAGCAATTGCTTAGTTTGGTTACTTAATACCCATAGACAGGATAGGGGGACAAAAAATACATTTTAACTTATCAATAATATTCAGCAATAATCAGTAGTGCCCCCACCACACATGAACACCTGACTCTAGGTCCACACATTTCACAATTTTGGAAAAGGCACCATTGCAAATCCAAAATGTTTGATTATCACCAAGGAGCAGATTTCAAACAATTCATTTTTAGTCTATAAGTAGAGCCCCCACCCCCTCCTCTATGGTACTCCTGACCCAGGGGCCTTGAAATTCACAATTCTGGAAGAATGGCCCTTGCTCATCATAGTTATATAGGTAATTCATCTGCTTAATACCCAGGAGCAGAGAAGATTTTCAAAGATTTAATGCATTCTCACTATATAATCAATAAAGCCCCACCAAAAGACTGAACCCCCGACCCTGGGGCCATAAAATTCACAATTTTTGAAGAGGCATTCTTGCTCATCATGACTGTGCTTAATTAGTTTTATTTAATACTCAGGAGCAGAAAAGAAGACTTTCAAAGAATTACTGTATTTTCACTATATAATCAATAGAGCCCCGCTCTAAGACCAGAACCACTGACCCTGGGGCCAAAAAATTCACAACTTTTGAAGAGGCGTTCTTGCTCATCACAACTATGTACTTAGTTTATTTAATGCCCAGAGAAGAGAAGAAGATTTTCTTTCAAAGAATTAATGTATTTTCACTATATATTCAAGGGCCCCTCTCTAACACCAGAACCCCTTACCCAGGGACCATAAAATTCATAATTCTGATGAGGCATTCTTGCTCATCATAACTATGTAGTTAGTTATTTTATTTAATACTCAGGAGCAGAGAAGAAGATTTTCAAAGAAATAATGCATTTTTACTATATAATCAAAAGGATCCCCGTCCTAGGACCAGAACTCTGAACCCTGGGGGCATAATATTCACAATTCTGGAAGAGGCATTCTTGCTTATTATAACTATGTATTTAGTACCCAGGAGCAGAGAAGATTTTCAAAGAAAATCTGCATTTTCACTATATAATCTATATACCCGTAGCACCTCCCTAATACCAGAACACCTGACCCTGGGGCCATGAATTTCTTGATTTTGGTAGAGGACTCAATGATGATTACAATCATACCAACAGTTTTACTGCTTGATGTCCAGTAGTAAAGAAGGTTTTTAAAATTGCACTAATTTTAGTGGTTTTGATCCCACCCTTCAGGCCCAAGGGGGGATGGGGGACATGAAATTCATAATTTTTGTTCCCCTTCACCAATAGAAGCTTTTGCCAAAATTGGTTGAAATTGGTCGGGCGGTTACAGAGAAGAAGCTAAAAATGCTCAAATGTTAATACACGACGCACACCGCACGACGACAGACAAAAACCGTTTAAAAGGATACCAAAAGGTCACCTGAGTTTACTCAGGTCACCTAAGATGATCACACTGAAAAATAACCTTATGATCACATACTCTGAAATATATTCCAAGGAATTCTTATATTCTTCGTGTAGATTATCAGTTAGACTATGTGGAGTTTCCTCTCTACAACAAACAAATTAAACAAATTTTTAAAATTGATATTAAAATCATTTGTTCCCTTTCAAACAATAAATATAATGACATTATTTTGTCGTCAGCATACTGTTTGTACCTTTTTGCAGAATTTCGATCAAAATCCCAGAAAGAGTCTCTCAATCTTCATTATGTAAGAGAAAGAAAACAAATGTTATGCTTAAAGTAACTTTATGTGAAATAAAATTTTCCAAAATAATTGATTAGCAGAGATAAATGAAGTCAAAGTCGCCTATATCCTACTGATCTCGTTCTTCTTCTACTTTATGTAACCTCTCCTTCAAACTATGGTAAAAAAAAAAGTAGTTCAATTAAAAATCTTATTTAGGGAAATATTATTTCTTTAAATTTCAGTTTTCTTTTTTAATGTAGTTTGATATAAAAAAAATAAATAGAATCAATGTTATCAATTTTAAAACTTTTTTCTGACGTTAAGAAAAATCAATAGTTATTAAAGTAGATTTTCACTTCATACCTAGAATTTTCTTCTTCTAACTCTTTGATAATTCCAGACGTTAAATTCTTCACTTTTTGCTCACTATTTTTCAACCGTTTTGTGACTCTAGAAATGGTAAAAAAATTTTTTTTTACTTCAAACTTAAACTTTCGATAATGGTTTTAATGAAATACATGTATAACTGATAATAAATATAATAAATGACAACAAATTAAAATCTTCCAATAAATTTACGTGTTTTGCAAGCGTTGGTAGTCCCTTTTCCTTTGGTCTATTTCTAGCCCTTTCCATAAACATGCTGTGCAGCTTCTTTTATAGGCCTTTTGTTTTCCATTGATTCTTTCAGAAGCTGGTCCATAAGTTAC
Organism: Saccostrea cuccullata; assembly: GCF_032062105.1. NCBI lineage: Eukaryota > Metazoa > Mollusca > Bivalvia > Ostreida > Ostreidae > Saccostrea > Saccostrea cuccullata. The sequence continues at coordinate 35,807 of NW_026918126.1, forward strand.
TGTTTTATTACTTAGGTAAGGGAAAATTCAGAAAAAAATATATTTCTCATTGAAGACCACAGTGCAACAATATATTCAAGAAGTGGTGTAAATCAGGTGTAAAAAATTGTGAATACTTTAAAAATTCCGAGGTACTTTTGGACAATTTGTAATTACAAGGTTTTACCAAAATCAGCAGCTTAAAAACTTACGACTTTTTAACTTTATACACAACAATTCCACACGATGAATTAAAGACCAGGGTTTTTTTTTTTTAATATCATTGACAGCTGCTTTTTCAATAAACAAGAGGCCCACAAGTTTCATAGATCACCCGAGTATCATTTATCGACTTTCTAACAATTGAATTTGGTTCGTGTTTTAAACAGGAAGCCATGAAATGCACAATTTTGAAAGAGGTACTAATGCTTATCAAACTATACACTAAGCATGCTTACTTTGCTAAAATCCAGAGGTAGATTAGAGTAACAAACAGAAAATGCATTCTCACTTTATAACTTGTTGTACATCCCACCCTACAGAAAACACTAACCCTGAAGCCACATATTTCAAAATTTTGGAAAATTTATCAAAACTTTTTGAAGAGACACCCTTATTCAACATAACTATGTACTTGGTTAGTTTATTTAATACACAGAAGCAGAGAAGATTCTAAATTAAATAGTGTATTTTTAGTATATAATCTATTAAGCCCTTCCCTAACACTAGAACCCCTGATCCTGGGGCCATGAATTTCTCAATTTTGGTGAAGGACTCAATGCTGATTACAATCATGCCAACAGTTTGACTGCTTTATGTCCAGGAGTAAATTTAAGAAGACTTTTAAAGATTGCACTAATTTTAGTGGTTTTGGCCCCACCCCTCAGGCCCCCCAGGGGGGGGGGGGCAGGGACCATGAAATTCACAATTTTTGTTCCCCTTTACCCATAGATGTTTTACCCCAAAATTGGTTGAGTGGTTGCAGAGAAGAAGCTGAAAATGTTCAAATGTTAACACACGACGGATGATGGACGAAAACAGATGGCAGTAGGTCGGCTGAGTTTACTAAGGTGACCTAAAAATGGAACTTATAAATTTACCTACCTTGTCATTTGCAGAATTATTTTATGAAAAACATTCTGATTGTACACACAAGTACTCTTAAGTTGACATCAAAAAATTGCTTGAGTTTCTGATTGACAATATCTATGTTGTTTTTGGAGACCGGGTCTTCCAACAATCTATTGCAATTCCCATGGGTACCAATTGCGCCCCCTTATAAGCAGACCTATTTTTGTATCCATATGAAGCAGTATTTATCCAAAATCTTATACGTGAAAAGAAGAAAACGTTTGATATGGCCTGCAAACCGACATTTAGATATATATCGACGACGTACTGTCAATTAACAATAGTGACTTCCATTCTTATGTCGATACGATATATCCTGGTGAGTTTGAGATAAAAGACGCCACAGAGTCTGACGCATCTGTTTTATATTTGAATATTTTAATTGAAAAAGATGATAAATAATAATCTAACAACCAAGCTCTATGATAAACGTGATGACTTTCACTTTACAATCTTCAGCTTTCATAACTTATGCATCAATGTACCTTCATCACCCGCATAGTTTATATATCTCAGTTGATTCGACACGCAAGAGTATGCTCTACGTATGAACGATTTCTAAAACGAGGTAAATTATTGGCAAGCAAGTTGGTGAAAGAAGAATATCAGCATCTCTTTTAAAGTCATCATTTCGTAAGTTCTATGGCCTTGTCTGCAAAAACAATTTATCATTGAGTCAAATACTGACTGACGTTTTTCATACTAATTATTCGTCCATTATTTATACACTAAACTGCTCACTCCTCCATGGCACCTGATCCCACCTCTGATGTTTTGGAGGTCCGTGATTGCTCTGCTCCTGTGTTATAGTTTTATGGACTTTTGATCTTGAATACTATTCATTATCACCAAATGCGTCGTGATTAATTATGCCTCTACTGATTTTTCCCTATATCGAATTTAATTAGTTAAATGTGAATAATAGGAATCGATGTGTATGTACGAATTCCCCTGCGTTTGTTAAATATGCTAATCCCTGCTCGGAGGGTATTCCCGATTATCCGAAATCCTCTAGATTTTACTTTTGAATTAGTATAATATGTTTTGGACTAATCCCCGTTCGTTAGTCAAGTGAGCTAATCCTCACTCCGAAAACTTATTTCCAGTAATCATCTAGTTCTTTTGTATCGGTATTATAAACAGTTAAAAGTACATCATTGAGGAAGTTAGCAAGATTCCAGTTACCTTCGACCAGAACTATTTCCTTTGCCTGCTCTCGGGAAATAGTACTGGCCTTGGAGAATTGGAATCTTATAATCTAATTACTTATAATTCATCAAATGCATTTTCTAACTCAAATATTTTCACTTCTTACCTGAACGAGTATACGTATGTTAATTTGGGGGCGGGTGATTGGCCTAAGGGATGTGATCTCTTATTGTAAGTTTTCAACATAACTTCTGATTTTTCTTTACCATTCTAAAAGACTCATTACTTCGAATCTGTCAAAAACAATAAGGTCAGTAAATTATATTACATGAGGCCCATGGGCCACATCGCTCACCTGAGCACATTGGCTCGGAAATAAAAGCAGAAATCACTTCAGTATTGAGAAGCTTACAAGGGGTGGGGGTCTGGAATGTTAAACTACCAACTACCTGATGATGCTTCCATACAACAAATGCCTTTGCTGTGTTTGAGCAGATTATTTTTTTCCCTATTCATTCATTTGACCCCCCCTCCCATTTTGGCGTAGCCCTACCCCTGGGAGCCCTCATTTCAACTAGTATGATTTTGTACTACCTGCATGAGGATGCCTTCATATCAATATGATTAAACATGGCTTTTCTGTTCTTGGGAGAAAAAATGTCCTTGATATTTCTGGTCAAAACTATGATCCCCAATTGTGGCCCACCCTAACCAACCCCTACTTGCCGTTCATGACTTAACAAACTTGAATCAACACTACGTGAGGATGCTTACATAAAGATGTGATCAATCATGGCTTTGTGGTTCTTAAAAAGAAGAGTTTTAAAAAATGTTCCGATGTATTCTTTCCTATGGAAAACTTTAATCGTACATTGTGGCCCTGCCCTACCCCTGGGGATCGTGATTTGAACCCAGAGGTTCTTAAGAAGATGATTTTCTAAGATTTTTCCTATATACTCCTATGTAAATCTTTGATCGTCAGTTGTGGCCCCGCTCTATCCCCGGGTGTCATGATTTGAACAAAATTGAATCTACACTACCTGAGGATGATTCCATATAAGTTTCATTTTTACTGACCCGGTGGTTCTGGAGAAGATTTTTAAATTAAATTTCCTATATATTCCTATGTAAAACTTTTATCAGCCATTGTGGCCCCGCCCTATCCCCGGGGTTCATGATTTGAACAAACTTGAATCTACACTACCTGAGGATACTTCCACATGAGTTTCATCTTTCCTGGACCAATGGTTCTGAAGAAGAAGATTTTTAAAAGATGTCATTAATTTTTCATTAATTCATAATTATCTCCCCTTGGAAGAGGGCTTGGCCTTTCATTTGAACAAACTTGAATCCCCTTACTCAAGGATACTTTGTGGCAAGCTTGGTTGAAACTGGCCCAGTGGTTCTTGAGAAGAAGATGAAAATGTGAAAAGTTTACGACGACAACGACGACGACAACGACGGACAACGGACAAATTTTGATCAGAAAAAAAAACAAAGTAAAATTAAAAATTCAGCTTTTAGCATTATAGCAACTATGCTAGGCGTTTATGTTAGTTTTGAACATAGAAGACATTCCTGAGATGTTGTTAATGATCCTAACAAAGCAAGAAATTACACATCAGGCTCCATTATTTTATTTTAACAATTTAAACTGTTATACTCAATATAGCATTTCTCAAAGAATATTTTTTTTTAAATATACACTTTTTGGTAACATTGTGTTAATTTTAACTGTTACCACTTAAACATGTCAGGATTCGGTTTTTTTTTTTTTTAGAATTTCATCTTAATAATTGTGTTATAATTGGTGATAACGAAAATGAAAGTAAGGAATATGCTTCTCTGTTGAATTATATTTTTATATATAATAAATGTTAAAACTGAACTAACATAATTTGCTTCATATTTCTAAACGGTACTCGTAAAATAAGTAAAATTAAAAGTCAGCTTTTAGTATTATAGCAACTATGCTAGGCGTTTATGTTAGTTTTGAACATAGAAGACATTCCTGAGACGTTGTTAATGATCCTAACAAAGCAAGGAATTACACATCAGGCTCCATTATTTTATTTTAACAATTTACACTGTTATACTCAATATAGCATTTCTCAAAGAATATTTTTTTTAAAATATACACTTTTTGGTAACATTGTGTTAATTTTAACTGTTACCACTTAAACATGTCAGGATTCGGTTTTTTTTTTTTTTTTTTTTTTTTTTTTTTTTTTAGAATTTCATCTTAATAATTGTGTTATAATTGGTGATAACGAAAATGAAAGTAAGGAATATGCTTCTCTGTTGAATTATATTTTTATATATAATAAATGTTAAAACTGAACTAACATAATTTGCTCATATTTCTAAACGGTACTCGTAAAATTACCAATGAATACAACCATTTTTTTCCATTTGGTATTATACATGTATACGTGGTATTTAATATTACAGTTGTTCAAAGATATCACCCATTTTTGGAAGCATAAAACAGTTTGGGTTTTTTTAATTAGTTATCCAGTTCTTATTTTAATACATCTTCAGTAAAATAAATGTCTTACCTTTATCAATTCTAAAAAAAGCGTAACTAACTTTACTTTTGCAACTCGGTATACATGAAATGTTATCTCCTACTTTTGGTTTGTGTTCTATGAAATCAGCTAAGCCTCCAGGGGGATTTCCGTCGCTTTTATTATGGAGAGCAACATACATCATTAAACTATGGAACGCCGTAACTGCCTTATGTGGAGAACTTTCATTATATGCTGGTACTCTGTCATTATATGATGGTATTTTATCATTATATGATGGTGTTTTGTCATTATATGATGGTATTTTATCCTTATATGATGGTACTCTGTCATTATAAGATGATACTTTGTCATTATGTGCTGGTATTTTGTCATTATATGATGGTAATATTTTTCTTCAGATATCAATTCTCTTCCCTGCAACAGCTTTGCTTAAATTTTATTAATAATAAAACTTTAATCTCCCTCATCCGTCCCTTTTCTACATTCTATCAAACAATTTCAATTGCTACTCTTCTTCCTATTTCAGAAATACAGACAACCAGGAGATAAATACCTTTGACGCTTTGTTTCAATTATTTCTCAAAGTGAACACTTCTTCTCTGACGGGTGAAACCGGAATTGCTACATATCAATTTAAACTATTTACAGTTGATAATGACTATTGATTGGTTAATATCCTATCGTTGATTGTACATACAAGAGGCCCATGGGCCACATCGCTCACCTGAGAAGCTTTGACCATTCTGTTCTTTACCAGATTTCACCCTTGTTATACATAATGCATCCCCACCCTACCCCACTGATCATAATTTAGACATTTTGAAATCTACACTACCCCATGATCCTTCCATGGGCACATATGTTTCAGCTTTTTTGGCCCAGTGGTTCCTGAGTCGGGTATATGCAATAAATAAAGAAGATTTTCAAAGATTTTTCCTATATATTTCTATGTAAAATTTTGATTCCCCATACTGGCCCCGCCCTTCCCCCGGGGGTCATGATTCCTACAATTTAGAATTTACACTACCCCAGAATGCTTCCACATAAGCTTCATTTTTTTCTGGCCCAGTGGTTCTTGAGAAGAAGATTTTCAAAGATTTTTCCTGTATGTTTCTATATAAAACTTTGATTCCCCATTGTGGCCCCACCCATCCCCCGGGGGTCATGATTTGAACAATTTAGAATCTACACTATCCCAGGATGCTTCCACATAAGTTTCAGCTTTTCTGGCCCAGTGGTTCTTGAGAAGAAGATTTTCAAAGATTTTTCCTATATATTTCTATATAAAACTTTGATTCCCCATTGTGGCCCCGCCCTTCCCCTGGGGGTCGTGATTTGAACAATTTAGAATCTACACTACCCCAGAATGCTTCCACATAAGTTTCAGCTTTTCTGGCCCAGTGATTCTTGAGAAGAAGATTTTCAAAAATTTCCCTATATATTTCTATATAAAACTTTGATTCCCCATTGTGGCCCCACCCATCCCCCAGGGGTCATTATTTGATCAATTTAGAATCTACATTATACCAGGATGCTTCCACATAAGTTTCAGCTTTTCTGGCTCAGTGGTTCTTGAGAAGAAGATTTTCAAAGATTTTTCCTATATATTTCTATGTAAAACTTTGATTCCCCATTGTGGCCCCGCCCTTCCCCCGATGGTCATGATTTGAACAATTTAGAATCTACACTATACCAGGATGCTTCCATATAAGTTTCCGCTTTTCTGGCCCAGTTGTTCTTGAGTAGTCTATGTTCTAAGATTTTTCCCATATATTTATATGTAAAACTTTGATTCCCCATTGTGGCCCCGCCCTTCCCCCGGGGGTCATGATTTGAACAATTTAGAATCTACACTACCCCAGGATGCTTCCACATAAGTTTCAGCTTTACTGGCCCAGTGGTTCTTGAGAAGAAGATTTTTTAATGACCCCACCCTATTTTTGTCTTTTCTTGATTATCTCCCCTTGCGAGGGGATATGTCCCTTCATTTTAACAATTTAAATTCCCCTTTACCCAAGGATGCTTTGTACCAAGTTTGGTCAAAATTGGCCCAGTGGTTCTTGACAAGAAGTCGAAAATGTGAAAAGTTTACAGACGGACAGACAGACAGACGGACAGACGGACGGACGACGGACAAAATGTGATCAGAAAAGCTCACTTGAGCCTTCGGCTCAGGTGAGCTAATAATTTACAAATAATATTACATATACATGTAATTCATTGTAATCGATTTATTAAAAAAAATATTTTTTTTATGATGAAAAATGGTAGATGTCATATCTTTATTTTCCTCGTACTTGAAGTCGGGTATATGCAATAAATAAATAATAGATTTGGAATTCCTAGTTTTAACTGTCGCTAGCATTGCGAATGTAGCATTGTACTAGTATCACATTTTAACCTTCTGCACAAATAAGTTTTTGTAAATGCAACACTTTAATTGTCATAATAATTTTTAATAATATAAAGAATAAAAATGAAAAAGGTGCAATTTTTAACACAGTTTTTATCAGAAAACACTTCCGTCGTCATCCTAAGTACACGCCAATGTAAGTTTAATTGTTATTTTTTTTAGATTAACACACACAAAACAAGCTTATTAAAAATCAACTACTTTATAATTTAAGCTATTTCGAAAAATCAGGGAGAGTGCCTCGGCTGTGCAACGCCCTTCGACAATACAGGTCCATTCTCATGCAAGTACAACGCTGGCCAGACAATGAAATCCAGATATCCTCCTGTTTTGGTATACCTCCTTAAGATGTCTGTGTTAAATTCTGTCCCCTGTCTGAACTCAAACCTGACAAACACGGGTGGATCACGGATTCTCATTCTCCAACACAGACTCGCACAATGACGGGCGTACAACTTTGTTTTAGGGGACACAGAAACGTCCACCTTTTTCAGAATGGATGGAAGTCTTGCCAGAAACATCTAAAAATTATAGAAAATAATCGTTATTTCTTAAATATTTTGGCATTCGCCCTAGTGCACTGGATTTCTTTGAAATATTTTTGCATTCGCTCCACTGCATTTATTCCTTTGAACATATCATTGTATTGGTAAGCTTCATATATTGGTTCTGCTTACCTCTTCTACAATCGCACAACATGCATTTCCCAACGACAACCTTAGATCTGTAAGGGCTTTCTGAACAGGTACGTCAGCACCAGTGATTTGACGGGTCTGGTAGTAAGAGGCAAATATAAAAGAAAAGTTTAATACATGTATATATATATATATATATATATATATATATATATATATATATATATATATATATATATATATATGTTCCAGAACAAGACTGCCCTAAACCTAATAATTTAAATAGGTCTGAATTACTAGTCAATGTCCTTTTCCTTTATGTTTAAAATCATATTTATTTTTTTATTTAGATCTTTCTATCTAAAATATATAAGAATTTTACGATGGCAAATTCATTTAAAATTTTTTTTTTAAAAATCGCACCTCGTTAGTCCTCTCATCTGCTAATGTAAAAACTGCTTGTCCTATCCTTGTTTCATAATTAGTCTCTGTTTGCACGCAGAAAGTGTATGCTTCCTGGTTAAAAGAATTATCTTATAATTGTCATACATAAAACTTATTGAAATGGAATTTAAAAAAAAACACACCTAAAATCAGTGTTAAACAACCAGACCTGTAATATTTTCAACAGGACTCGTATAGTTTCCTCTTCGTTGTTGTAAGTGTTATCAAGTTCCTCAAAAGCATCCGTCCACTGGTTGTCGTACAACTCGGAGAATTTTTCTGCTATTTTTGTTGGACGATTGGTGTCACTAAGGTCGGTTATTGCTGCATTACCATGAGTTAGCTTGGCACCGGCCACCTTACTTAACCTGCAGTGCAATAGGACTACAATGAACCTTCTTTTAATTTTTTTAGGCAAAGATGATTTTATGCGTAAAAGTAATTTTTGTTAAAGTCCGAAATTTGATAAAATTGTACCTTGTGAGTGCATTATCTTTCTCTTTGGAAACTTCAGCAATATCTACTTTCAGCTGGCTATTTTCGGTTGCTAAATGAGTTACTCTCTCCTGCAGACGTTGTGTTTCTGTGTTCATGGAATTCATTTGATATTGGATCTTTCTAATTTCCTCATCCTTTGAACTGACTTTGTCTTGAAGCATTTTGTTTTCGGCTTGAAGTTTATTCAAACTACCTTCCAAATGTCGAATCACTTGTTCCGAATCATTCTTTCTATAATTTATAAATTGTAAAGAATGTATATACCAAAACCCTTAGCAAAGAATTCTCTACTAATGTGGAACAGCCCTTTGATAAGAGTCATAACTTCCATAAAATAGCCCTTAATGTCCGATAGTTTGTCTTGTCAAAGTTTTCATTTACATGTATACTTCATATTTTTAATTTCATTTGATATTTATGAAAAGGCATGCACTGCTTCATAATTAAAACTTTTTTCTTTTAAACCTCGCTTTTTTCCAAAATTATTGAACAAATTAATTTCTATAATAAAATTACCTTTGCAAAGAATTGTCTTTTTCTTTCAAAACATTTGATAATTCCTGCTGCAGTTTCTTAATTTCTCTTTCATTCTGTGTAAGCCACTCCTGCTGTCGTTCGATTTCTCTCATTTTTTGCTCTGTCTTCACGTTTGAACTCTTAAACTCAGCTTCGATGGCATAATATCTATTGATTTTATCATAATTCTTAAAAAGCATCCTAATGTAGCCCAGTCATAATCAAAGTTTGTGCTCTTGTAAACACTATATTTTAATACATTTTTCATGCAATTTATGTTTTAAAACTTTTAAACCCTATTTTTGCAATACTAATAAAAGCTCAGATCTTACTGGTGCTTCTCTAAGAGAAGTTAAGCCCTTAGAATATCGAATGAAATGAGTCAGAGGTCCAACGGCAGCGTGTTGACTCAGGACCTCCTGGTATTGAGAGGATTATCAATTTTAATTATTTTGAATTAGGTTTGTAAACTATCACAGATTGAGAAATTTGATCATCATTCTCAAGAATACTATGGGACTATTGATTCCTACAATAATAGTGTAAGGCTTCTTAGAAGTACTTATAAGTAATTAGTTTACTGTTTACCTTGTAAGTGCGTTTTCCTTCTCTTTTTTCTCTTCATTAACACTCTTTCTTAATTTAGTATTTTCAATTTCCAGTTCTTTCACCATTTTCTGCATACGTAGAACCTCACTTCTCATGTCATCAATCTGTTTTTCGGTTTCCCCGTACATTTTACTAGTAGCTCTGGCACTTTCTTCTTGGCTTCTTCTGTTGTCCACTTGAAGTTGATTCAAATTATCCTGTAAACCTCTATTAACTTTCTTCAATTCCTTTTCAACGTCATCTTTTCTACAAAGAATAGTATTTATATTATATTTAAATTGAAACACTATATTTTCAAGTATGATTGTTTCAGTAACCGTGTCATATTTAACAAAATTTTATTTTATCAGACTATCGTTCAAACCTTCTCAATGCATCGTCTCTTTCCTTTGTAGTTTCTGAAAGTTCTTGTCGCAGTTGTTTGATATGCTCCTGTAAGCCTTGGATTTCTGACTGTTTTTTTCGAATATCATCTTTTAAATCCCGAATTTCACTTTCCACTTTTGAATCTCTACCAAAACAATTATTTTTAAATTACAAAGAATGGTAAATAAAAACGGAAGTCTTACCCACAGGGGCCGGTAACATACTGTATTTGATTTTACGTAATCATTATATGTATACAAAAAGAGAAAGGGAAACAACGTCAGCCCGAATTTACACAGGGTCGATCTCGGAAAAGACTCGTGTTTTCAATAAAGTACCTTGCAGTTAGTGAAATAACGTCCGGGATCATTCAGCAATAATCACTCTTTAATTAAAATATCATCGCGGTCATTAAAGAATCGTGTAAGTCGTGTTTTGCAGATCCGATAACCTGTCATGCAAGTGATGTAGTCTAAAGAACTGTATTCGGTAAATTAACTAATATTTGCCCCCCAAATCAAATTTTGAGAGATATATTGGTAATTAGGCTTTTTAAACAGAATATATCTGACCAAAGCACTGAAAATTTTCATCAAAATGTCGTCATATGTACGTAATGACGGGCCCTGGTGTAAACATGAAAAAATTTCCGTATTTATTCAAATCGGAGATTTTACCTTTTATTTGCAATTAACAAAAGAAAAAGATGTGTGTTCGAACGCTGGATCAATATTTTGATATAATGTGTAGAAAGATAAAATCAATGAAAATGTGCGAATTTTACCTCGTTTTCGTAAATTTTAAAGTTAAAATTGTTGAAATGGATATCCATTTTGTCCTCTTTCTTGAAAAAGGATATGTAAATAAATAGTTTGTGTTTTATTAAAAATAAAAATTGTAGTATATTCCTGAAGTTATAATTTAATTGGTTAATTTATATTTCTCATATAATTTATTTGAATTCACCCTGTGTAAATTTCTGACGTTTTTCAAAATTCTCTTTTTGTATACACAATATACGCAATATCACAATATGCAGTATGTCACCGGCAATGGTGGTCTCCATATCATATGAATTTAATTTGAAATCTATAACTTTATCAAAGAATTGTCTTTTCTTCCAGAGGCGTGAAAATGTATTTTAAACTGATTTCTATGAAAATTCTTGTTTTCATTTGATTTTCTTGTGTGAATTAATTTTCATTTAAGAAATATAAAAGGATATTTTATTTAATGCAGTTATATCTTTCTATATTGTTTAGACCTTTCCTTTGACGTTTAGTTTCATTGTAATGTGGCAACATAAATGACTGAAAAGAGTATTATTATGATGTGAACAATATTAAGCAATAGACTAAACGTCTTATTGGTGAAATCCTATCGATCCGCGTTACTGCTTCATTAAGTGTATTATATAGTACAGTATGACATCAATTAAAACTTAATGTTCTCTCTTCCAAGTTTTAAATCTACATGTAAATGTTCAATGCCTTTCATATTTTGGCCTGGGCATTACTTTCTATTTGACATATTTTAAAAAAGACTTGGCTTCAGTTCAAAAATGTTTGTGGAGTGAATCTCATATTCATCTCATCTTTCCACTTTCCTAGTTTTAATCCTTATTTTCAAAGGCGGTTATTGCAGAGACTATATCTTACATGTCATCATGATGGTCATTTTTTTTTAATTTGTATTTGAGTCTTAAATTTAATTTATTATTAGCAACTTTTAAATTTAGCCTTTGACATTTGCTAAATTACCAGTTAACATTTCACTTCTGAGGCCAGGCGATTGGTGAAAGAACTCTATATAAGAAATCTATGTTCGATTCTAGTAATCGAAAACATGTGATCGAATTTAAAGATATACAACAATACTACAGTTATCACTTTTTATGGCTCTGCTCCAATTCCATTTTTAAACTGGAGTTTTCTTTTCTCAATTTCTCTTTGTCTTCGTACAAACGATGGTACTCGCTGGTATTTGACAACACTTGTGCTTGATCATTGTCCATCTGCCTACAAAAAGACACGTTGGTTTAAATTTAAAAGTTGGAAAATACTTCGCCTTTTTTAGAGTTTCTTCAGATCTGACTTACTTTGATTGAAGAGATTTAATTTCAATTTCCATGCATTCCATGCGCTTTTTCATAACAGAAATATCTTCTTCTTTTCGACGTATTGCGTTCGAATGCATCAGAGCAATGTCATTCTTTTCCTGTTTTCTGCAATTTAATAATTATAATTTAAAGTAATGCTTAAGTTTTTTTTATAAATGAAATTCTCCTCGAACAGAAATATATAAAACTATACGACTTAAAACAAAACATTGAGACCAACCCTTTGTCAAGATTTCCGATATTATTGAAACAATTCCGTTTATTTCGTTTCACATTATTGACTTAAAATTATCGGAATATTTTCTAATTTTTTCAAGTTAATTAAAAAAAAACCACTCGTACAAAGTTTTCCTTTTTTTCTTATGTTACAATATGCTATACTATGCATTTTCTAAGTGAAGGAAGTTCTGTTGCAATATGTTAAAGGTCCATTACATACTGACTGAACAATTTGTTTAGTACATTAAAACATTATAAGTAAGGGTCATTCTTTGCCACTCATTTGGCGTTTGATTAATACAACAACAGTTAAAGTGTGAAAGCTGTTCGTATAATATGAATAGAATACATGTACTAGTATATACATAGGTTACAAGAGGCCAAAATATTGGGATCCAACTTTTTTCTGAAGAAGAGCATGATCACGATCAACTACGACCCGGGGCTTAGGTGGAGTACGCAAGTTAGCAACATATTATAATAAATAAAGAAATTCCTTTTAGGTTCCCATAGAACATCTAAATAAATCCTCATTAACGCATTGCCTGCGCCAAACTCTTATACACACATTGTAATATTCACCTCTAACCATAAATAAGAGTACAATGGGCTTTTCAAATTGCTATTTAAAATAATTAAGCAGGTCAAAACTAAATCACATCGATATTCCATTTTTTCCATGTCGTGTAAATCCATGTTTGTTAAATTAATTAATACATGTAAAGGTATTAGAATGGGGCTAAATCGAATATCAAACGTTACTAGAAGTAGAGCCATTCCTTTTAATTTAAAAATAATTAAACAACTTTGGATGTAAATTGTATTGCTTTTTTACGAGTTCAAAATTACCGCACAATAATACAACCGTAGTAACGGAAGTGATGTGAAGCGAGGGGAGATAATAACTGATACATAGATCTAGCAGCCATGATGTGTGTTTACATGAGGTAAGATCGACTAAGTGTTTGAAGTAAAAGATACATTCATTAAATATTGAATTTTCCATGGATTCCGAGGACTGGAAATGAGAGGATTGCATGGAAAAGATGATTAAGCTGGTCGTCAAGGGGGGGTGTCCCCATACCAGACCAGATTATACAAAATGTTTTGCGTTCCTTTTTGGAAATCAACCAATGAGAAGCGATTATATAAACAAAATTAAATTATATATTAATAAAATTATAATTTTTCTCTAGAAAAACAGGACACTTCCACATACAAATTGTGGCACCACGTTTTCAGAAGTTATAACAGTTTGAGTTATAGGTACAGTCACGCAATGAGTTACACTTTTTCACCGAAATACATATGAAAATGTCTTTTATATAAAAAAAAAAGTCGAACATGGCTAAGGTGACTCGGGTCAGGCGTGTGACAATTGAGACAGCGCTTTTTATTCTTTTTCTTCCTTTTAATACATTGATTTTCATACACGATCCTACTGGCCAAAAATAAGACCAAAAGAAGTCTTTCTAGGGTTAATAACCAGGATCAGTTTTCCTTACAAACTTCTGTGCTTCTCCTCCAATTCTTTATTTAGTTCCTTTGCAGCAACAAGTTCTCGTTTGAGCGTTTCCATCTCTTGTATATTTGAATGCGAATCAGGTAAAGGTCTCCACCTTGCAGTATCAATATTAGATCTAACAACAAAGCAACATACTAAACAATAAAATAATAAACAATGTTGGTTTAACATCAAGTTATGAACATAAAACATATGTATTTAATTTTTAATTATAATTACTAGTTAAGAATACAATTATTATAAAAGCAAAGAATTCAATTTCCTTCGCTTTATTCGAGTTTCTTTATAGGTTTTAGGAAAATAAAAAAACTTACTGACTTTAAAAGAAGTTTTAATTCATATTTAGAACTTATATCGGAAAAGGTTTATCAAAATAGGTTTCGCACCGTTAAAGTAACTAGTATAGTATTTGATTTTTGAATGATTTCGATGAAATTCTTTTTTTTTTTTTTTTTTCGCGTCTCACTTATGTCCTTATTTCAATATAAATACTGTAAACCAACTTTTATTCGCGACGACCTTTTTTTTCGCGATTTTCTGGGGATAAACTAGTTTGCGACGATCTAGCCTATATTGGATCTGTTGTTAATAGGCACATAGACTTTGAGGACCCTTTCGCGGCGAGGAATATTCGCAATGATGAGGCTCTCGCAAACCTCGCGAAAATTTCTCGCTTGCGAATAAAATTTGGTTTACAGTATCACACAAGAAAACTAAGAATTCACTATTTGATTTTAAATCCCGGTATAATTCCATCGGATAAGACATTTGTTTAAAATACAAGAAAAATAGTAAAATTGGAACAAAAGGACAAGGTCCAACCTGGCCCCTTATTGTCCCCCACTTTCGCGAAAGCGATGGGACATTAAATCTCATTCGTCTGTCCGTCTGTCTTGCTGTCCGTCCGTCACAAAAACTTTAACCTTACTCATAACTTTTGATTTAATGGAGCTATGACTTTCATATCTCACATGTGTATTCCTAGTGACAAAAGCTTTCTTTGGGTACGACCAAATTTGACCTTTTGACCTTGACCTTGGAGTTTTACCCACTTTTACATAAAAATTTTGAATTTTCACTTTGGCCATAATTTTTGAACGGTAGACACTAGGGCTTTCATATTTCACAAATATATTCTTTGTGGCCAGTCCTTTTATTGGATACCAAAAACTTTGACCTTTTGACCTTGGAGATTTCCGTACTTATGAAAAAACTTTAAACTTGGACATAACTTTTGAACGGTAAGGGATAGGGATTTCATATTTCAGATATGTAATTCTTGTGAGGAGACCTTTCATTAGATACCCTTCTGACCCTTTGACCTTGACCTTGAAGTTTGACTCATTTTTTAAATCAACGGCTTTCATACTTCACATATGTAATACTTGTGGCACGACCTTTCATTTGACATAAAGAACTTTGACACTTTGACCTTGGAGTTTGACCTACTTTTTAAAAACATTAACTTTGGCCATAACTTTTGAACGGTTCGGGCAATGGCTTTCATAGTTCATGTATGTAATACTTGTGGCAAGACCCTTCTTAAGAAACTACCAAGGTATATTTAATTTGCATTATAAGTTGAATCTCCACTATACGGGGTCATCAGGTTCACTTCCTTATAACTTTTGATTGAGATGAGATAGGGCTTTCATATCTGACATGTGCATTACCTATGACAAGATTTGACACAATATGTCATAAAAAATGACATCCCACCCACAAAGACACCGAAAGTGGGGGACCACAATTCTTTGAATTTGCTTGTTTGATGTAAAAATCACGATACAGTTAAAATTGTGATCATTTACAGCTGAGAACATAAAATGATGCTTGATTTAAAACAAGCATTAAATTTGATTCAAAGCTTACAGGAGTCCACAACAGGGTGCAGAATAAACACATTTTCCCGAATTTTATCGATTCTGGTGTAATTTCTTAAAATTTAATTTACTTTTCATTATAGAGCACAAGCTCGCTCATCTGAAATTTTTATGCATAAGATTTAACTGATTCCATTGTATGAAATATATAAATCTGGTAGATAAGTAAGCTTGTGCTCTATGTTTTCTGAAACAAAATGTACTGTAAAATCGAAGAAAATTTGCATAAAAATGAGAAAATACGAAAATTATTATTTTTTTTAACTTTCTGTCACTCTTTGTACTGAATGTAACTTTCTTAATAAAGAACTGCTTTGAAAAAAATTGGTTTTGTGTGATAGTTAATAAATCTTTACTTATCTTTTGAACAAAGTCAAATAAATGTCCATGAGACCTATTATTACCAATTATTATATTTAAATGTCTTCTAAAAATTTAGAAACTTTCTATTTTTAATTAAAACATGCCTACTTATTGTAATTAATAATCGTACTTTTTCACAATAAATTTGTAAATTTCTTTATCTAACCGACAGGTTCTATACAGAATAGCCTGCTGTTTCTTCTATAGTTCAGCGAATCTGTCAAAGTAATTTCACAGGATTCTACATAGAAAATTTAATTTAAAACATACCATTAACCAATCAATCCATACAAATAGTTAAAAAAAAACTTACTTCTTTTTCAGTTCCTGATTTTCCTTTTCCAGTGAGTTGTTTTTATTCAGAAGAGCCTGATGCTTATTCTGAAGATCGGTGTATCTGTAGCAATATTTGGACATATAAATATGAATGTTTTCTGATGAAGAGGTATTTAGGATGTAAAGCGTACAAGACGTAGATATCTGGTAAGACGAGTACCATCAAGCTCTAGTACAACAATCAATTTTACAAAATTTAAAATACATGAAATGCTTTTGTATTATTTTCATATTTTAAAGCAAATACTGAAAGAAACTCATGATAAATTTTTGAAGTTGTTTTAATTAATGCTATTTTAGGTATTCTTCAGTATTGTTGTCTTAAAATTAAATTCTTCCTCGATCAAGGAGTTACCAAAATCACATTTGACCTTGACTGATAAATCGTAAATTATTGATATGCATATGACGGACAACCGCAAACAATGAAAATATAATTCTCAATATCTCCCGGCGGTCCTATTACAACCTTGATTCTTTTCAGCATTGACTTTATCAGTGCATTTATCTTTCTCATAGGGGTATTTTTTCAACCCTTCAGACAGAAAACGATCTCCCCACTCAACCAACATTTCGTGAAAACAAGAGGCCCATTGGCCTTAAGGCCAACTGAGTATCCAATAAAAACTTTCCAACAATTGAATTTGATTTATGTTTTAAACCAAATCCATGAAATTCACAATTTTGAAAGAAGCACCATTGCCTATCATAATTCTACACTTAGAATGCTTACTTTGGTTACTTAATACCCAGAGGAAGATCAGAGTAACAAAGATAAAATGCATGTCCACTTTGTAACCAGTAGTGCACCCAATACCACAGGAACCACGGACCCTGGGACTACATATTTCAATTTTTTGGAAATTTTATCATAAATTTTATTTCATCATAAATTGTTGATTAATACCAAATTTCAAAGCATTAATTTATTTTCAGACTATGTAAACACCCCTCCAAATTCCTCTGACCCAGGGGCCCAGAAAATAACCATTTTGGCTTTTAGCTTTCAGCATTTCAGCTTTCTTCATCATAAATATGTACTTAGTTCATTGGCATAATACTTAAGAGCAAAGGAAAAGATTTTCAAATAATTCGTGCATTTTCATGATATAAACATTAGAGCCCGCCCTTAATCAAGAAGCCCTGACCTAGGGGCCCTGAAATTAACAAATCTTCTTCCTCATAACTACGAGGGGCGTTCAATAAATAATGACATTTGGGCTCGGAAAGCAACAAAAAAAACGGTTTTTTATGACTTAGTCTTAATGATTTAACTAAAATATTCTCTTTCAATTAAAACGCATATCTGTAACATTTTCATTCAATCTCTAATTGTTTTTCGATCACATTTTTGAGTATGATCCTGCTGTACTTGTTTTTTTTTTTTCTTTCTGATCGATGTTTTTCTAAGTTTAGGAAATGAAACAAGTCAAAGGTTGCAAGATCTGGCAAATTTTGTTGGTGTGACAAAACATTAACTTTCTCTTTATCCCCAAAACTCCTTTACTGTTCAGGGCCTGTGGGTTTGGACGCCGTCATGAAGACAGTTAATGTAGTGAATTCCTCATTCTGTTTCCTTCCTCTCATAAACCTTTCAATTTTTTTGCTTTCTAGACTCCTCCATAAATTGAACTTCCTCCCCGAATATGAATTTGAACAACAAGACCGCTAATATTTAAGAAAATAGCATATAAAACTGTTTTATGCTCTTGCAATTCTTTGCTCTTCTTAGGCCTTTGCAGTTTTGTCAAGTGCATCTTATTGGAAATTTGTTTTGAGGGCTTAAGGCAAAATGGATTTAAGTTTCATTATCTGTTAGAATTTCATACAAACGTGGATAAGTACAAATTTGATTTTTTTAAATAATTGTTCGGATATTCCTACACACGTCGTTTTCATTCATTTTTCAAAATATAGGGTGACCTTTGAGTATTAAACTTTTTTACTATAAAATGTTTCTTTAAAACAGTATCAAGTATTCCCAAAATGATTTTTATCAATTTTGCTATATGTCTTAAAGTCAATAAAACATAATCAGTGATAATTTGTTGACATTTCGCAAATTTACATCGGTTGTTGTTAGTCACTGTTGCCAAGGACGGTACCCATTTTTCTTTTTTAATACAGTGTCTCGAATAGCCCTTGTTTTCCAGCTTCCCACGATGAAATAATGAGATGAAAAGTGGTCACACAAACTGTTATCAATTCATTAAAGATTCCATGATGAGAAAAAGTCAAGCTTTATGTCATATGACTACTATGTTGTATGTCATCGAGCTAATGACATTATTTACTGAACGTCCCTTGTATGTACATAGTTCATTTGTTTAATACCCAGGCGCACAAAAGAAAATTTTCAAAGAAATAATTCATTTTCACTGTATAATCTTTATAGCCCTGCCCTAGCACTACAACCCCTGACCCTGGGGCCATGAAATTCACAATTTAGGAAGAGGCAGCTTTATTTAACATAACTATGCACTTGGTTAGTTTATTTAATGCCCATGAGGAAAGAAGAATTTCAAAGAATTTATGCATTTTCAATATATAAGCTATACATGTATAGCCCCGCCCTAGCACTAGAACCCTTGAACCTGGGGCCATGAGATTCAAAATTTTGGAAGAGGCAGCTATATTCAACTTATTTATGCACTTGGTTAGTTTATTTAATGCCCTGGAGCAGAAAAGAATAATTTCAAAGAAATAATGCATTTTCACTATATAATCTATGTAGCCCTGCCCTAGCACTAGAATCCCTGACCCTGGGGCCATGAATTTCACAATTTTGGTAGAGGACTCAATGGTAATTACAATCATACCAACAGTTTGACTGCTTCATCTCCAGTAGTAAAGAAGAAGATTTTTACTAATTTTAGTGGTTTTGGCCCCACCCCGAGGCCCCAAGGGTGCAGGGACCATGAAATTCAAAATTTTCGTTTCCTATCACTAATAGATGCTATATGCAAAAATCAGTTGAAATTGGTTCAACGGTTTTAGAGAAGAAGCTGAAAATGTTCAAATGTTAACAAACGACGGACGACGACGGAAGAAAACGAATAGCAATAGGACACCTAAGTTTACTCAGGTGACCTAAAAATACAGATAAAAGACAGGTAAACTATTAACAAATTTTTTAAAAATTTCGGCCACTCAGTCAAAAATATTTTGCATTTTATGGTACTTTGCGTTCCTTTTTTCCTTTCACTGTGTTTAAAATATCAATGCCAATTTTACCAAAAATATACAGACTGAGAGACAGTCGGACGGACGGACAGACGCGTAGGAAACCTACAATTCCCAATAGAAGACTAACAAATAGGGTTGAAAACAGAAAAGATAAAATGGTCCCTGATCAAACTGTAAAAAGAATTAAAAGTATAAAATGAGACAGACGGACAGATGGACTTGGTTGACGACAATGAATCCTAATTTTCTGTTTTGAAAGTGCTTGTATAACCATATTTCTTGATAGACTCCCCTGGTGTCCTTAGGCTATGAGCAACTCATTTCATCTGGGAGAGGATCTTTCAAATCACAAGAAATGCATTTTTAAATAAGTTGTAAAGGATTTTGTTTATTATTATATTGCATGAAAATTGTTCCTACACGCATATAGATGTAAAGAATACTGTGGTTTCATCAATATTCGTTGAGCACCAATTTTCGAGGATTTTGTTGTTGAGCAGATCCACGAATTCTAATGTTCACTGAATAAAGAAATGATATTCATTTGTATAGGTAATGATTTTTTCCACGAAATTTCGTGTTCTCGAAAACGTCTGTTTTACAAAATCCACGAAAATCGGTGCCAACGAAAATTGATAAAACTACAGTAGTCTTAGTGAGGCGTCCATGCAGTTCCTTTTTATTTCAGTACAGATACTGAGTGAAGTTCAACCTTCAGGAAAGGTAAACATAACAGGTATAAGCTCATGGAACATCAAACGTCTAAAAAAAACGTATATCTACAATCCCCCTCAAAAATTGAACTACGAATTTCAAAAAAAATATACAAACCCCTATTTATGCCAAAAAATGCATTTCCTTGTCAATTATATCTATATTTGCTTTTATAATCAAACAAAATTAAGAAAATATATCGTATATCAGAAGGCACAAAATCACTGTATATGCTTACTTTTTAATCCACAAAGAATGTTCAGTATCATCCACTTCATCATTTTGTGACATTCCAGAATATCGATTCCTTCTTAACTCTTCCTCAAAGATTCGATTTATATCATTGCGTATTTTTTCATTTTCTTCTTTAACCCTCTCAAGATTTCTTGAAATCGACTGATTGTGTTCTTCAGACCTCTGAAGGTTTTGTAAGCTAAATACAATGTATATAATAATGAAATGGTTTACAACAAACAGCAATATTAGATAATACATTTTTAAGCCCCAGTTTTTGTATTATACACCTTAACGGCGGGTAAAATCGGCCTAATGGTTGAAGGGCCTGTTGAAGCTGCAAGTTGATTGGGATGAACATTAGTATCTCCTATCTGTTTTAAGATAATGCTCAGAATAAACCGACTATTAGAGAAATGGAAAATTTTACTATTTAAATACTCCATAAAAATGTACCTCGACTATTCTAAACTTAATCTGGTGCAGTATTGTAGAATAATTTACTTTTATACATAACAACATCTCTATAACTTTAAAATTTTCATTTGGAGACTAGACAATTTACAGGAAACCAACGATCAACTTAAATATTTGACATTGTAAACCAATGTGTTGACTGTATAATCACTATTGCAAACAGTATCAATGTACATTGCGTTTCAGTGTAGTACTGAATAATTCCTATCGCTGTAATTGACTAATATTCAACATTGGAGAAAAAAATACAACGTTAGGTTTGCCTAAACGTGAACATAAGAATTTAATTTTTCTGTACTGGACGAAATATGGATCTTGAATATCCAAATTGAAACGAATAATTATATATGGAAAATTATTTTATTTAAACCCAAATTCCATTCAGGTATACTTAAGAACCAGGCAAAGCAAGTATGAGTTTGAGTGCGAATGTAGGGTACAGGGGGCCTGTCACATTCCCATCACTTTTTAGCTCAAGGGCCTTTATATATATATTTCTTTTTGATAAGGCCTTCCTTTGGATTTTGACATAAAACAATAACAATTTTGACCTTAACTTAGGAGTTTGGCCTATTTCGAAAAATTTTACCTTGATCATAACTTTCATACAGTTGCTGCTATATTATATTGTAGATTAACCATATATGTATGATAAGCATACCATACAGTTCTTTTCATTTCGTTTTACGCAGGCATCTTTTCAGTAAAATTGAGTTCTAAATTTCAGCATAACTTTGATTTTCTGATACTTATCTATCTTTTATTCAAAGCAAAGAAATGAATAAATAGAAGAATTGCAAGAAACCATATCTATAAAATATACATATCAAATGTAAACGTTTGGCATATTTTTCCACTGTAAAAGCCAAAGGTACAGTGTATTTCGCCAAAACTTATACTTTTAACGAAAGAGGAAATCAAATTGGCACATATAAAAAATCATATATCAGCAACTTATATTTTCAGCTTTGTCTTGATTGCCTTTTATCTCTGTATTGTCATATTATTAATAAAAGCATTCGCAGTAATCATGCGCTGTTCTATTTTAAATATTTTATGACACATGTAATTACTTCGTATAAACATGCAGTAGTAATGTCCTCTACATTTTTTTAATATTAATTTTAAAAATTCATATTAGATTAGAGGACTTTATCCTTTTAACTTACGTCATGCGATATTCCTTCTTCAACCTCTCTATTTCTAAATCTTTTTTTCCATGAGCAAACAAAATACTGTTTTCTTTCTCTTTCAGTGCGTTTTTCAGAGCGTCTCTCTCGCTTTTTAAGTCACAGAATCTGTTGAAATGATCATACGCAAATTTAGCCTTTAAATCCATATTTTAATGTTTCGGAAGTAAATTTTTATGCCATAGTATAATAATAACACAAGGTATCTAACTCCGAATTACACTCAGTACCCCCCTTCCTCAGAAATGCACTCATTTACAATTTTAGAGTAGATGCAATTGTAAACTATCTATTACCATTGTCTTTTACAACAATTTATCTACAAAAAATATACGGCATGCATGTCTTTGTTTTCGTTTATCTCATTAATCAGCGTACAAATTCTGCTTGCCGAGTGGAAAGTCGAACTAAACCATGAACCATAAAAATTATGAAAGCATGCAGGAAAACTGGTTTTATTTATTTACCTTCTCCACAGATTATCACTTTCTTCGTCTCTCGTCAGAAGCACAATTTTAAATCTACAAAGCAGGAAAAAATAACAGAAAAATATTTCACAGGTTTTGGCTACATCTGATATAAAAAATATTTAGGAGAATTACAAATTCTTGCCATAATTTCTTGTTTATAACAGTCATACATTCTTTGAAATACAATGTTCAGAGTATCATTATCAATACATTTACTATTATACATGTCAGTTAAACCAAGCCTTTAGAATTCCTTCTTCATGTTTACAATCAATTCATCTTTATTTTCAACCATTTCTTGATAACATGCTTGTAATGTACAATTATCAGTGGATTTTTTTTTTTTTATAATTTCACCCAGTATTTCAAAATTTTCTTTTACCTTTCAACTATAAGTGGAAATCTACCTGATTCAACATAAACTGCTTCATTACTGGTGCTTTGTCTGACCTTTAAAACTCTTTTACAATAATTTAGGTGAACATTTTCTATGTCTTAACCCTTGTGAAATCCCCGTACACTAAACAATGATTTGATAAATGTGAAAGATAAATTTGGGGAACGTGTTTTTTTAAGACAATTCCAGCCAAGTTTCAATCAGTATGAAAATAAATGTCCCAAAACTTTATTGAACATTTACAGGACACCACCATTATCAATCCAAAAGATATTCCTTCCTGCAAATGTTCATGACATGCATATCTCAAAAGATGAATTGATGACTTTTTTTATGTGTGTTAAGAGTTTGAAGAAGAAAATACTGTAACAGAAAAAAGAGACGTACAGACTTGGATGACCACAATATATAGTACTGGACACCTTACCCGAATGAGTGGGTTTTAGTCTTACCTGTTAATTCTCTCCTCTTCTTCAAGAAGTTTATCATCCAATCTTCTTATTCGGTACTGCATTTTTTTATTTACATCTTCTAAACTACAAATTAATTTATTTGGTTATATAAGTATCTAAAACTTTACTTTTTGGCCTATTTGATTGAATATTGTAGATCAAAACGATCTTTTGTTTAAGCAATGAATGGAAAAGCGAACAATTACAAACAAGACAGTTTATTGTACCTTTTCTTTTGAGATTCATAATCCATTATTTTTCTTTTTAGATCCCACACTTGGCTTTCTTTTTCTCGTATTTGTTTATCCAGTCTACAAATTCAAATTTATTGAAAGTATCACGAGCTAGCTCAATAAATCATAACAAGTAACTAAAAATTAAAATATATTGACTTGAAAATCGTCATTTTTATTAAGTTTTTCAGAGTTTATCTGTATAAATGTCTAATATGGAATTTATGATATATATACTAAGTATCTATAACATACAATGCATTGTCTGCCAGTGATCTCCTGTACCGTTCGCGAACACGATATACCTCTTCGCTTGGAGTGTCCCTCGTGTTCCTTTGTACTCTGATACATATACATAAATAAAAAATTTTGTGTAGCAAAAAGAAGCACACCAACTCTCTTTCAAATATGTTAAGACGATCGCATAATTTAAGCAAAATTGTCACATCGTATATTTTGAATGAATGAAATTAATGGAATTTTTTCATTATCAATCACGTTTTTGTGTATCAATCGATTGTGATCATTATTGACCAATGCAATGGTTGAAAAGAGTCGGTGACCTACTTTAAAATAGCATAAACCTCCTTTTCAAAAACGCACAAAACGGCTTCTCAGTATCCAAAATTTGCTATATATTTGCATCATGAAGTACATGTATTTTGGAAAGTTTGTCAAAGGTCGTTCAATGATGCACAAAGGTCGGTAACCAAGGTATTTTACAAAGTTAAAGTGCTAACATTTTAATATAAAACTATCAGGTCAAATTCATACGTCTTACGGTTCTCAAGAAATGAACTCACGGACTGGCAGAAAGACACGTTGGATTTATCCTTAAGTGCCACACTGATCTGATGGCATCACAAAAATGTGATCATAGAAATTCATGTTATTGCCACCTAGTTGACGAATTTGCATAGATTCATCTTTAAATCATTGAAACAATTTAAATATTACTTGGGAGGATTTTCGAGGCCAAATACTAACTAGTACCTGGAATTAATTTTCATCTTGGCATAGTCACTTTTAATATCATGTAAAATTTTAAAAAAATCTAATGCTACACTAAATGATAAAACACAAAAAAAATGACAAACGAAAGTGTTCGAATTATTTCATAAATAAACAAAATACGAATCATGAGGGGCAAAATTCACGAACCTTCAGAAATAACAGTTAGGATCAGAAGAGGAGTAGGAATCCCATGCTGACCAGGCTCTTTGTATAGATCACTTATTGACGTAGGCGGAGTTATTTTTTATTAAATTTGCAATTCAAAAAATGATTGAGAACATTTGTATGCAAGTTAGAAAATTTACCTTTCTAGTTCCTCTTGCAATGCTGTTAAACTATCCTTCAGTCTTTTGAATATCAACATGCAAAAAAAAAAATTTAATATATGTCATAATGCATGACGGTAGCTAATGTTTCCTTCAGGTGTTTGAAAAAATTATACAAAGTACTCAGAAGTACAGAGAGCCGGGCTCATTTACAGAGTAGAATGAATTTCTTACATGAATCACGTTTATATTCTGATGAAAAAATTACTAGTATTTTTAAACTATCAATATGAATTATAAGACACTGCCAGTGAGTTTTTCAATCCTAATACCACGGTCCGATTTTGTCAGAATCAGAATTAATCTGGTACCGCAGCTGAATGTAAACAAACAGGCCAGTCTGGTTCCCTCTCCTGCTTTACTTCGTATGTGTAGAGAACTACGATAACACTGATTATCAAAAATCCTTACGCTAATGAACTATGTTCTTTGATTTAGGACTGAAGTTTTCAAAGTCAATACTACTAATGTTTATTTATATAGATAAAACTTCGTTTTATTTGTGTTGCTTTATTTAGCGTTTGCATTATCTCAAAAGAACTATATTTTTGCACGTAACTTTAAAATGGCGACTATGGGGTTGACTCCCTGCCTTGAACAGGATGACGTAAGCCGTCAATTGCTCTTTGTGCAATAAGCCCGGCTAAAAAGTAATTAAAATAACTCATATGAAACGTACGTTGCAATATTACATATTGTATTGCAAACAAGAGGCTCGCGGGCAATATCGCTCACCTGAGCACTTTGGCTAAAATAAAGGATGAAATGTTTTCAGAATTGAAAAGTTTATATTTACATGTATAATGATTCCATCCACTCCAAAGCCTTCAACATAATGGACAAAATTTGAACAAATTTAAATCCGCACTGCCTAAAAATGCTTCTACATGAATAATAATATTTTCACGTTTCATCTTTTCTGATTGATTGGAGCTTGAAAAGAATATTTTTTAAAAGATGCAATTAATTTTTCACAAATTCGAAATATTCAAATTGTACCGAGTAATTGTTTCAAAATTACCAGAGAAATTCTGTCTCAATAATATCCTGTTTTGTAGAGCAGACGTTCACCCAACTCCGGAAAACTGGCTTTAGAGTGTGATTCTCATTAAACAACGGCTTTAGAGTACCCCCCCCCCCTCTTTGAAATGTGACTCTAAAGTAGGATTTTACCTATAGAAGAAAATCTTGCATCAGATTTAATTTTCTTGTGGAAATCCTACTTTGTGTAATAGTTATAGTGCAATTCCACCCAAAGCCAGTCCCCCTAATAAATTTACGTTGAAATTATGCATCCTGTAATTCATAGTATTATATTTTGATGCGAAATGCTCATCAATCGAACAAATTCACCCAAAATTAAGATTAAAAATTCCGTACATTTGTATCAGGTTTGTTTGAATTGAGTATGGTGGTTCTTGAGAAGAAGTCAAAACAAACGGACGGTCAACAAAACATGATCAGAAAAGCTCACTTCAACCTTCGGCTCAGGTGAGCAAAAAAATTATTTGTAATGTTTAGTTTTTCTTTGTATTCCCTATTCTTTTATAATATACGAGGGTTGTTCAAAAAGTTCGTGGACTTCTGTCATATCTTTTTAATTGACGTCATATGGTATCCAAATTTGGTAGAAATATTTTAGAAATAAATCCAAATGATTTTATTAATAATTTTTTTTTCAAATATCCCGATTTATTTAAAACTTATGTAGATTTTAAAATTGTAAAAATCGGATCGCGGAGCAGGTCAAAATTTAATAAATTACAAACAATACATTAAATAATATCTGTAGTCATATTCTCTGTAAAATGGAGCAAAAAAGAAAAACAACCTAGAAATCCATTTTAAGAATTGTTACTTCGATTCGTATTCCAAATAAAGGCTTAATATTTGGCTTTGTTGGAAAGATATCATCTTGAGAAGATGGGTAGTCCTCATTGAAAACGACAAAAACGATGACGTTTTAGAAAGTCACGGAGCAGCAGATAACGATGCAATTTTGTGTTTTACTCAGGAAAAATCCTGAATAAACTCTAAAAATGTTGGAGGAATCAAGAAAATATGTCACAAGCGAGTTGTGCATGTGTGTACAAATAGTACAGGCAGTATCTGAGTGACAGAGATTGTATCAGATGAGGGCAATCTGTGAAGAAACGGTTTAAATGTAAAAATCTACACAAAAACTTTTAAAAGTTGAAACGTCAAGGAAAGACATAGGCGCTTCAGAGTTGCTTATCCTGTGAAAGCAAAGAAAAGTAATAAAAGAAATTAAAACCTTGACAAAGGAAATTATACAACGAGAGCAATTCTTAAAAAATGAATGTCTAGTTTTAGAAAAAGGATTTAATGAGTGGGCATTGGATTATACTGTGTGAAATGTATAGGGATAGTATTTTTTAGAAATTTTTGACGCTATGTTTTGACGTTACGTTGCCGTTAAGTGTGCTCCGCATGTACAAAACATGTTGATTTTAAAATGAATTAAATCGATTTCTGTTAAATCGAATGGAATGAATCAATAAAACAAACATTTTTACATATTATATTGTGCTTATTTTAAATTTCTGGTGAGAAATAGAACGAAGATTGACATCGTCCACGAACTTTTCGAACAACCCTTGTATATATTTAAAAAAAAACTATATACATGTAATGCAAATGGAAAATATAGAATATAAATTCATTTTTAAAGCATTAAGCTGTATATATATATATATATATATATATATATATATATATATTTCATGTAAGAATTTTACATTACATATGCAATATTTGATATGTAATGGTATGAGAGTAGAAATCTTTCTCGCAAACAAGGTTCGTTTTTTTTTTATATACACATGTATATCACATGCATATAAGTATGTAAATCTTGAATTTTAAGTCTCCTACCCGTGGTTTTCTCTGTATAATTTGTCGATGATATTTGTTGAATAATTCCTTACTTCAATCTCGGTTTCTCTCACTATTTCTTTAACACTTAAATAAAAACAATAATTCTTGTAAAATTATTAGTAAGCATACATAGAAAAAAAATAATTGCAGTCATGTACGATAGCATTTCCCGCTGATATTTTTTTAATCTAAAAACTTGTATTAAAAATCTTTTTTCATTGTATCATATGTATTAAATAAAAAATTCTTTTCTTTCTTTTTTTTTTTTTATTTAAAATTCAGATTAAAAATGTTAATAATACATGATTATTAGATAACAAAACGTACTTGTTTTGGAGTTGCTTATACTCGGATTTTAGTGCATCTATTTCAAAATACAAGTTCCAGCAATTATTGCAGTAGCTAATTCGTCTTGATCTGTTAGGTTCTTTTCTTCTCCGAATTCTTGGCGAAGGTCTAAAATCGTTGCTAAACGATAATAAAAAGATAAAAATATCAAATCCAAGAAAATCATCTAAAATTCGATTCTATCTTCGATGGTGCTTGATTCCAGTTTAAAGAGTGAAAAAATCAATTATATCTAATGCAAATGTATTGTATCACACACCCCAATTCACCATCCTTTGAATTATTTATTGGACACTTCCCAAAAACTTCCCAAAAATTTATTCCTATTTTTCCAACTACCGATTTTATTTAAGTAACAAAGATTGTCCCTCTAATATATTTTTCTACATACCGCATTTTTCTACATATACCGTATACAGTAGAAGGACATTTTCTTAGACATACACAACAGAAAAATAATATCAGAAAAATGGTATGATAAACTAGGAAATTATGTTTTTTGTTTTTGTTTTTTTGCTCCTGTAGTCGAAGATTCGGGGGAATATAGTTTTTGTCGTCTCCGTCCGTCCGTTTGTCTGTCCGCATAAACCTTAACCTTGTCCATAACTTCTGATATAGTGGAGATATGAATTTAATATTTCACATGTGTATTGTAATGTATTGAGGGGTCATATCTGATTGATTCCAGGATCTCTGTTACTATTAATACTATTAATAAATAATTTTCCTCTTTAAATATGATTGGTAAAGATGATTGGCCTGCAAATATTTACAAATATGGCCCTTCCTTTACTTAGGGGAAAATTACACTTGGGGGTCGGCTTTATATTTACGAAGAAATGAGGTTCACAAATGTACCGGACAGACACCGGTTATGCCTTATTCAGGTTCGTAGTGTCTGTCACGATGTTAAGTCCTAATCTACTACTAGTGGTCAGCCTCTGACAGCAGAGGATATCCTGGGTTGTCCTTATTCAGGACGCACAGTCATCCACCGCTATCAGAGACTTACACTGTCTAAAATGATCTCCAGGCAAGCCTCTGAGGTTTAAGTTCCCTCTAAATGGTTAGTCACACAATAATACAATACACCTTATTTATTGTGGCAAGCTTTTGTAATCAGGCAATTTACCTAATGTTGTTTAATACTTGTGATAAGCCTAGTATTAGGCCACCCACCCAACTAACCTTATCGCCGAAATATGGTCTTCTTCGCTGTGACGACTAGACTGAAAGAACCCCGCAGCGTAGCTGCGCTCACTTAAAATGCTTTGTTTTAGGTCATGTGATCTGCTTCAGCCAATGGCAGATCTTTAAATGCCGACTAGCATATTTGGAATATACAACATCTAAAGCGT
Source organism: Saccostrea cuccullata (assembly GCF_032062105.1). Classification (NCBI taxonomy): domain Eukaryota; kingdom Metazoa; phylum Mollusca; class Bivalvia; order Ostreida; family Ostreidae; genus Saccostrea; species Saccostrea cuccullata. The sequence continues at coordinate 65,820 of NW_026918126.1, forward strand.
TACATATTCCTTGCGACAAGACCTTTCTTTGGGTACCACTTTTGACCTTTTGACCTTGACCTTGGAGTTTGACCAACTTTTACGCAAAAATTCCAAACTTTTACTTTGACTATAACTTTTGAATGGTAGATGCTATTGGACTTTCATACTTTACATATGTATTTTTTGTAGCAAGACCTTTCATTGGATACCAACAACTTTGCCCTTGGAGATTTTCGTACTTATGAAAAAAAAACTTGAACCTTTGCCATAACGTTTAAACGGTGAGAAATAGGGCTTTCATATGTTAACTTTGTGAGAAGACCTTTCATTGGATACCAAGAACTTTGACCCTTTGACCTTGGAGTTTGACCTATTTTTTAAAAACAACCCTTGACATTAACCTTGGAGTTTGACTTTCTTTTTAACGGTTAAGACTATGGCTTTCATATTTCACATACTAGTATGTAATCCTCCATTCCTAAGAAACCATCAGTTAGGCCCTTTCACCTTGGAGTTTGACCTACCTTTCAAAAACTTATCATTGGCAATAACTTTTGAGCAGGTGGTGCTAGGGCTTCATATTTCACAATTCTATTTCTAGTGAGAAGACCCTATTTTGGGTAACAATATTTTTAATTAGCATTGAAGAAAATTCTAATCTTTGCTATGTTGCCATACGGGGGCATCAGAGTTTCACAAACACATCTTGTTGATACAAGTTATCGTTTCTAAATCAAATTCTCAAAAAAAGAATGGTTACACCATCAATATATTAGTCATGAGTGACAGTCTATCTCTTTACAATATACTCACAGAATTTCATAATGCTGTGGAGGTGCATTTTGTCGTTCTCTGCTGTTCACACGGACAAACTTATTAAACATTGTCACTAAATGCAACAGTATCACGTTGACTCTGGGGGATTTTGGTAGCAAAACTCTTCCATCTCAGAGTTCGATCATGGTTATAGATCTATAGTGAAAGGAAGAAATGCTTAATATTAAAATTAAGTTATTTCTAGACTATTGAGAAATAAAGACTTTAACATCAATATTCAATAGCGTGAGTTATTTGTATCCACTCAATCTCAACCAATGGACTTGGGGGTATCTATGCCCCCGTTAAGTAAGTTTCGGGGGTATCTATGGTTTTGTCCTGTCCGTCCGTCTGTAACCTTTGCCCATAACTTTTGGGTCGGTGGGGCTATGGCTTTCATATTTCACATGTGTATTCCTTGTAACAAGACCTTTCTTTGGGTACCGGCAAATTTGTCCTCTTGATCTTGGAGTTTGGCCTTCTTTTACAAAATATACAACACTTTTACTTTTGTCATAACTTTTAAACGGTTGGTTCTAAGACATCTTATATGTATTCTTCTTCTGTGTGATAAAACATTAATTTAGATTCCAACAACTTTGACCCTTTGTCCTTGATAGATTGACCTACTTTTAAAAAACACTTGAACCTTGGCCATAACTCTTTAACAGTAAGGGCTAGGGCTTTCATACTTCACAGTGACAAGACCTTTCCTTTACCAACAACTTTGACCCTCTGACCTTGACCTTCGAGTTTGACCCATGTTTAAATAAACTTTAACCTTGGCAATAATTTTTACACGGTTGAAGCTAGGACTTCAAATATCTAATCCTTGTGACAAGACCTTTCTTAAGAAATTAACAACTTTGACCTTTGACATTTACCTAGGAGTTTGGTCTACTTTTAAAAAACTTTAACCTTTTTTGGTCATAACTTTTGAACAGGTGTTGCTAGGGCTTTCATATTTCAGAATTGAATTGTTTTGTGAGAAGACCTTACTTTGGGTACCAACATATTTGATTTGCATTTGAGAAAGTTTAACTAACCTTCACTTTGCTGCCTTGAGACCACTTTTATTTTTGATATGCTGAAAATGTTGCCAATGTGTAGATTGTTTGCTAATGACAGTTCGTTTCAACAATCTTCAAATATACAATATAAGAAATACTGCATTTCAAAGTAAAAGTTGCGAGTTTTGTAACGAGGCTTTTAAAACTGATGCCCCTTATCACGACAGGTGCTTTGGCTCGATAAAGAACCCTCACTGCTCAATGGTCCAAAGTGTTGAGTTAAGGTAAAAATTTCAAGCCTTGATATATGGTGACATCTCTGTAGTGATTTTTTTCGACTGAGGCGTAAATCAGCATTAATCAAATTAGCAAATATATTTTAGGTTCAAAGTGCAAATTTAAAAAAAGACAAATACATTGGACAGTTATTTTGAACTGATTCCTTTTTTTTCGGGAAATTGTTCACCCGTAGGTCAATTCTTTTCAAAATCCAAATACATCTTATTGGGGTTATTATCAATATCATCAGAAATAGAGATATCTTTTGAATTATTTTTTTCTAAGGTGGAGTCAAAATAATTCCGAAATAGTAACTTTTAATATTTAAAAAAAAATGCCCTTAAGCGATACCCTATTTTATTGACGGGATACTTCTCCTGAACAATCTGCTTTCTTCGATAGCATGACTCTTCTTATCCAAATTATAAGGGTCCATGTTTCCAGGGGTGTTCAGTATTAATTTTAAGATTCAAAAATTCGGAAAATCCGTGGCCAGCATCCTCGCAATGCCAGGGGTCCTAAGTTGTGAGGATCTAGTGGAACCATCTTTCGCTAAATCCACTAGATCTAAAGATTTGGGTAATAAGGATATTAATTATATATGTGCCTATTTTACCACCTTAATTTTGTATAATTATGTTAAGTTCAACTTCAGTCCGTGATCAATTGCATTACATTATACTGCTATATACCCATATTTTTTGGAGACCCCTTTTTGAAAATGTTGTGAAGGGTCTGTATATGATTTGGCTGATTAGGGCTACCATATATGTTGCATTATCACTGTGTAGTCCTGATTAAAGTCTAGATATTATATAAGGTATAATGAATCTGGAAAAATGACGAAAACGAAAGTAAAATTTATATATTTAATAAACACAATTTTTATACCATGTAGGTAATATTATTTAATGGAATAACTTTTAGATTTTTTTCTTTCAAGCTTTTATATTGAATTCTCTCAATTATCAATAACACCAAAGACAAAGTTATAGTCGTTTCCAGTTTCTCTCTTAGTCACTATCTTTGCTTTTATACTAAAAAATGTTTTCACCCAGTTTTACAATGCAGTGATGATCTTTGTTGTTACGGACGAATGTCCAGGTATACTTACATAACGCTAATTCGTACTTTTGCACATCTGTACCTGCAGTTTTCTTGTGGCTTTCCAAAACGATATTTACTTTCGTTTTGGTGGAGTATAGATCTATACATGTTTATACAAGCCCTTAGATACTTACATATTTAACATTCTTTTTATATCAGTCTCGTAAAACGCGGGGAAAGGAAGAAGACAAGGACTCCCCTCCACTTTTTCTGAGAATTATCATTTTCAGTGACGTATCATTGTTTTTGAAGGGGGGATTCCACTTATCTGAAAAAAAAACTTGACTAGCAAAATTGAAAAAAATTATTTAAAGTAAACTTGTTCATACTTACTTTTCCTATTTCGTGTGTTTGTTTGAGAGTATGTGTGGTGGGGGGGGGGGAGCAAATTCTTTCAGTACCATTTTTTTTTAATAGCATGCATTACCCTTATAAAACTTATATGACTATACTGAAACAAAAATGGTGCAAACGAACCTTCAATGAACATTTTCTATGGTATTATATCAGGAAGAAAGAGGGGACCAGGTTCACCAGGCTCCTTGATGCTACTTGCCTTTTTTAAATTTGAAAATGTGCACTTAGATACTGCTCAATTAACCCCTTTCCCCTTCGCACAACTTATATCTTTCTGTTAAATGGACATATTCAACAAGCATTAGAGAGGATTACGATTGTGTCCCCTCTAAAATATCCGATTACCTAGAAGTCCTTCATTTTTACAGATTTTTGAAAATTCTCGTAGGTTGCCCCCACCCCGAAATTGCTTCCTAGGGTACATTCAGTCAAGATTCTAGTCGGTAAAAGAGCTTTATAGCTCATGCTCTTTGTTATGTGTATATATATAGTCGGACTATAAATAAAATTTACTACTACATGTCTGATCTATTTGCGAGCACGTTTGAATTTCTGGAAATTCTAATAAGCATTATATTTTTTAAATTTCTTATCTTTATCTACTTACTTTTTAAAAAAAATTATCTTTATAATCAATAAGAAAATTCATAAACATTCATTTTAGAGTTTAAATTTATGATAATGATACATGTAGCCCCTCGGAGCGGTAAGAACTGTTGATCCTCCCACCTCATTATTTTGCCGATAATCTTGAAGCAGCCCCCTCAATAAAAATGTCTGATGACCCCCCCCCCCTTTCTTTTGCTTGTCAAGGAATTTTCGTAATTGATAGTGTTCCCAACTGAAAATATATGGACATATAGCTGCAAACCCCACCCTACCCCTCCCCCCCTGAAATTGCTTCTTACGGGCCTACAGCCTACTACAATAAAGTCGGAACCGGGGGGCTAGGGGATCCCCCCTTTTTTGCAAAGATAGACAATAGTATATGCATTGAACATTGTGGCGTAGGTTTAACCCCCCCCCCCCAATAGTTAATGTTACTGATAAAAAAAAAAAAAGCTTGAGAAAGTGTCAAATAGGGATTTTCCTTATATAAAATAATAAGTCTAAAGAATTTCTTGAATTAAACAACTGAAAAACATGTACAAAAAAGTAAAATTCATTTTATTAATTGGTTGGGTTTTGAAATAACAAAAAATTCTGACGACTAATCTATCCTATTCTCGCCTCATTTCTCCAGGACATCTTCTGAGGAAATGATATTTTATAAATAAATTCATGAAATTTTCCTGTCAGAGTTCGTGTTCTTATCTGTCAGTGAAGATCAAGGTTCCTGAAAAATATTACTATATATGCATATAATTTCGCGAAATAACGCGAATGTTACGCGTTTATTCGCGTTATAACGCGAAAAATTTATTTTTTTAACCTACGAAAATGAGCCCAATGGGCTTTCGTAGGTTTTTTTTGTAGGCCTTAATTTTTTGTTCTCTTACACTTGGCATGATTAGCCCCCCCCCCCCCTTTCAGTTTAATTGCTTCCGACGCCAATGATCCTGACTTATATTTGCTTATAATTTTTTTCAAATGATCATACTGATATTCTTAATCTGTTCATGGTTCTATTGGGAAAATATATAAACACAGTACGGATAAATCAAGTTCATACGCTTATTATTTGATGACACTTGACAGGGATGTTGATTATATAAATAACATCATGAACATACGTCCCTGATTTTAAGCACGAATAACAGTGAATAAAGAGGATGGATATTCATTGGATCGGTTGATTGTTAAACACTCTTCCAGTCATGCATTTTATTTATTAGAAGTTGGACTTTATAAGCATTATATATCACCGTCCCATCCGAGAAGGGGGGGGGGCTTTGAAAAAATTCTGGATTCACGCAGTCAACCTCGATATTTGCTCTGCATCCGGATTTGCATTGTTTATACAGACTTTTAAGAGCTTGAGCAGTCTATTGAATACTAATGAATACTGTTCGTTACCTCCATATGTTTCATTAGTGTAGTTTCTTGTGGTCTTTTTGTTTTCCTTCTCTGAACCCCCTTTATGGAGCCTCAGTAAAAATTGGGGCACCTGCTTAATTGTGACGTATTTGGTCACGTGATAGGGTGGGCCAGTGTAAATTGATGGGCGCCATTTTGACGGTGAGTGACAGTGTCTTTATAGGAGGTAGGCTGTCAATTAACTGCCAGATTGCTTGTCAAACGTTACAATGTTTACATTGATTTGCTTCTAATAACTGCTTATAGGGATAAAGGGGTGATAGATCAAAGCTAGTTATCAGTATAAAAGTCGATAAAATTAAAAGAATGAGACATTTTTTGTGTAAAGCTTACGATTCTTTGCATATTGACCTATTTTCGACAAAATTTACATTCTGGCGTTTGGCACAGCCCCAAATTGTCGTTCTTGTGTTCAGTTTGTCTCTTCTTCATCATAAATCAAATATGATCGGACAGTTTGTGACCTGCACAAGTTTGATCCATTTACAAATAGATTTGAGTGAATAAGTCGAAAAAGGCTATGTAAAAAGTATGTTAGTCTCCATATTGAATGCATGTCATTAAAAAATAACAGACACTTACGCATGTTGTTCATTTGAATCATTTTCATATATATAGGCTATATAATACTATTGTCAACAAGTTAGCATATTTATGTGATGTTGGTATGACGTTGTTTATATATTTTCCATTTTCTATAAAGTAGTTTTACCAAAGCATATATAAAAAAACTACTATATATACTTTTTTCAGAAGTCTTAATACAGATGTTTTCATTAATGAATCGGAGGCCTCTCATTCTGTGAAAAATGTCCATGGTCCAGGGGCTTCCGCCCACCTACACAGAATCCAAGTTGCTAAGTAAGGGGGGAAATGCAAGCTCATCAGATGTTCACAGGTAATTATTGAAGAAAATAATTTAATAATTTAAGTTAATACACAACTTGACTGTCGTGAATAACTTCAGTAGTAATTAATATTTTATTTCTTGAAAAGGAAATAAAGGGTTAAAATATCAAAATAAAAAAAAATCTGAAAAAAGATTTTACCTGGAATTTATTATTGAGGAAATACGGTATCACCAATTAAATTTGATATTAGGGTTAAAAATTTATCATTATAGGGTTAGCATAAAATATTGATTATGTATTTTAAAAATGCATTTTGGGAGGGGGATTAATTTGTAAAATATCTCGTATTGATAGTAAATTGTTAACTCAGCATCTTTCATTCAAATTTTAGTTCAGTGGAATCAATGGGAACTATAAACATACAAGAAATTAACGATGCCCAGTATGAAGAGGAAAAGAAAAAGATCTATGGGTTTGTATAAAAATATGAAGCGAAATGTTACAACTTTGCAAAGGGCATTAACTTTGTATTTAGAAAAAAGAGGGGAAAAAGCAATTTTGTTAGTTGTTTTTTTTTTAATGAAAAAAAAATCAGAATTGAAGTTAATCCATCCAAAAGAAGAAATGTGCTTACTCTTCCATGGCACCAGACTCGCTTATTATTTTTCTTTTTAGATAGGAGCAAGCAGAAATTGATTAAAATGATTTTGAAAATAGCATGCCCAAAAAAGTAAGCATGTACAAGCACGGATTATTTGATTCAAATGACTTTTGTATTGCTTTTCAGACACCCTCTCTTTCCACTGATGGAACTCCTGTTTGTGAAATGTGAACAGGCTTCCCAGACTCCAGACTGCCCAAGCTCGGATAGCTTTGATGTGGACATTCAAACATTTGTGCAGAGGCAGGAAAAAGAAAGAAAAGCTTTCTTTAGTGATGATTCAGAATTGGACAATTTGGTTGGTAGATAAAAATTTCATGACCGTAAATTTAAAAAAGTAAATTATATTCTGGAACAAGTTCAACAAGCCATGATATAATTCTGTGGAGTAATGATATAATGCAGAAATGCATGATCTTTCTCTCATGATGTATCATTTTGCAAGAGTTATTCCCCTTCTCTTACTGTTCAAAAAAACTGCTTGAATGCATTGCTTAACTCTTGTTTTTCAGATGGTGAAATCTATACAAGTCTTAAGGATTCATTTATTAGAACTTGAAAAAGTGAATGAGTTGTGTAAGGATTTCTGTAACAGATACATAAACTGTCTAAAAGGCAAACTACAGAGTGAACAGTTACTACGTGTAGACACAGACTTTGATGACTTCAGTGAACATGGCTGCTCCCCGCCCCTAAGCGGAGGTCAGGGGTCAGGGACAGCAGGTGTGGTGACCAGTACTGGAATGGTGATTCAGCAGCCATCAGCTTCAATGGCCACCTTAAATCAGGTTTATCAGATGGTGCAAACCCCTCAAGGACTGGTGGCTCAGCCTATTCAGGTATTGCAATCTGTTCACATTTTTAACTAACTATGTCTCATTAATTAAATGTTTAAAAGGAGTCAGTTTTATGGTTTTATTTCTGTGTTTTATTGTTGATTTTTTTTTTTTTTTTTTTGGTGAGAAAGGGGAGGGCTATATAATTTATAAATCTGAATAATTGACAATTTATTCTAATTTATAAATTTGAATAATTGAGAAATCAATTCATTTTCTGTTACTTATCAGAAAAGTGGGTTAATGTAAAACTTTCAATAAATTTTAGATACAAAGCACACCATTACAGGCTCCTATAGTGTCAAGTCCAGTTATCCAAGGAAATCCCTCGCTGAGTCAACTAGGACTAGTCAACAACCCTGCTGCTCAATCTGCCTTGGGTCAGTAGAAAGCTCTCCTATCAACAGATAGCTTCTGAATAATTTTAGTGATAAAGAGTTCATGTAATCTTAATGGTAGTTTTTTGTAACTTTTTAAAAATATATTTTGTTTAGATTCTGATGACGACGATCCGTTAGGAAAGAAGAAGAGCAAAAGAGGAGTACTGCCTAAACAAGCCACTCAGGTCATGAAGTCATGGCTTTTTCAACACATTGTGGTAAGTTGTAATTTCTTTTTATTTAGTATTGATTATATTGAAAACTAGCTGAAAGAATGGTTTAGAGAAAAAGAAATCCTACCTGCATGTATTTTGTAGACATATTTTATATATATTCATGTAGACAGTGGCATTACCTATAAAATTAGATATGCTCTATAGTAGAATTAGATATGCTTGGATGAAGATTCTATTGATTTTATATCAGATTTCAGGAATTTTTTAAGGGAAAGTTTTGAAAATCATTTTAATGGCATTTAAATACACAACTTCTTAATATACTGTTTTGCAGCACCCATATCCTACAGAAGATGAAAAGCGACAAATTGCAAGTCAGACGAATCTAACATTATTACAAGTCAATAATTGGTAAGAATTCTTTTTGATTGATACTCGATACTGTAAACCAACTTTTATTCGTGTGCAAGTGCAAGAAATATTCGCGAGTTCTGCGACCTACTTTTGATCACAAATATTGCACGAACCAATAATGTAGATAAGTATTTGTATGAAAATTTGTTGTCACGGATTGATTTCAAACTGACGAATTGCGAATAAAAGATGCCGCGAATAATAGTTGGTTTACAGTATACTTTCTTTTGTATGAAAATTCATTAAGGGCTTTAACATTTGACATGAGAAATTTTCACAAAAATACATGTAAATTACTTCTAGTAATACTCTTTTACTTGCATCTTGTTTAACCATGGGATAACTGTATTGATTGAAAATTTGTAGGTTTATAAATGCCAGAAGAAGAATTTTACAGCCCATGTTAGATGCCAGTAATCCAGAACCTACAAAAAAGGCCAAGTCTAAACCCCAGAACCGCCCCTTACAGAGGTTCTGGCCGGAGAGTATAGCCAACATCCAGCCTCAGTTACCGGCGGGGATACAGGCGGCTGTCAAGTCCGAGGCAGTTACCTCTGTCACTGACTCGATACAAACACAGCCAATCGTCATACCTATTGTTACTGGTAAGTGTTAAGATCTCTCCTGGTTGTTCTTATAGTATCATTTAAATCTTGATCACATATACTTGTGTATATACATGTATAAAAATACCTGCATATATTACATATTTAATTGTAAAATGAGAAGAATGCGATTCGATTGTTATTGAAATTTTGTTTTGTAGCAGAATTTTAGCAAAGGATTTTAAGATGTTTGATTGGTGCAGAAGTCAGATATAAATAATCTGATAGGATATTCATTTGTAAACTTGTTTTATCTTTGTAGTCCCGACCCATGGTGAACAAGATGATGGTCAAGATGGAAAGGAGGACCAGGAAAGTATTACAGTGACCATCAACAGGGAGGCGACAGATTCCTCGTCCAGCGAGACTGACCCACACTGACAAGACGTGGGAAGAGCTCACATGCTGCCAAAGGACAAGAGTTTGGTCCAACAGCTATGTACTGGGTAGAAATACATGGGTTAAATAAGCTGCTGACAAGTAAACACAAAGAGAAATGCTACTGTAAAAACAGGGGTTTAATTTTGATTTCAAATTGTTGTAAATTTTTTTTTTAAAAATTGATACTCTGTGACAAGTGAAAATGAAAAAAAGAATGAAAAGCTGTATCTTCCACAACTTTGTTTTAAATTTATGGCTTTAGAATCTGTCCATTGTTTGAATGCAGGTGGAAACATACATTACAATACATGGTGTTTTCAAGTCTGTGCCAAAGTCATTGTCCTATTTTAAAGAATGTGTCCTCGGAGTTGTTATTCTGCATAGCAGAACGGATTCTTGTTCATGTATTTCACATATTCAACTTCAGAGTTGTGTCAGTCTTTTGTTGCTATCATTTTGCTTTAGTTTAAGAATGAAAAATGGTAGATCTGTTGTAAAAATGTATGAAAACAGTACAATAGTCAAGGAAACAGGAAGTATTCATGTTTGTTTCTGTTAATAAAAATAAAAAACAACTTGTTAAAAGTTCATCAGTAGTCTTTTTGAATTATGTTCTACTTGAAATGGCTTTAGAGAAAGAAAATGAGAAAGATAGAGAAAATTGTTACATGTGTGTACATGTATTTAAATCCCCTTTAAATAAGGAAGGTCCAAATGAGAATGTGGAAAATGTAAAAGCATTGTCAAAATATAAAGGTCTGTAATTAATCTTGCTTTCAGTTTAAGAATTAAGCCTTTTATGTTCACAGTTGTTGGTTGTTGTTTTTTTTTTTACGCTTTAACACAGAATTCGATATCTTTTGTTTCTTATTTTATTTTAAATGACTCGTTTATGAAATGCAAATATTAAAAATTCAGGTTGTGTTATGTTAAGGATGTTGAAATGTAAAGATAATTTTCATATATATATTATGTGAATGTCTTACTGTTTGTTACTGATTGCATGGATCTGATACAAATTTTTACATTATGATTGTCAGATTTAGAACCAATGGGTCTGAATCCAAAGCAATGTTTTAAATTTTTAGCTCACCTCAACGAAGTTGGGGGAGCTTATGTAATACCCTCGGCGTCGGCGTCGGTGTCGGCGTTGGCGTCCCAGGTTAAGTTTTTTGGAGCAGTTTTCTTTTTAACTACTTCTATGTCCTATATGGATTAGGCATGCATGGAGGATGGTTCTAGTGTGTTTCATTGCACCATTCAAAGTTTCAGATGCTGCAATTTCAGCAAAGGAATGACCAGGTTAATGTTTTTGGAGCAGGTTAACATTTTTGGTGCAGTTTTTGGTGTAGGTTTCATTTCCAAGTAACTATAAGCCCTATATTGACCAAACTTGCATGGATGATACATCTAAGGATGCATACTATCGGGCTTGCTTCGGATGCTGAATCTGACCTATATTTTCCGGTTGAGTGAACAGGTTAAAGTTTTTGGTGCAGGTTTCATTTCCAAGTAACTATAAGACCTATGTTGACCAAACTTGCATGGATGATACATCTAAGGATGCATACTATTGGGCTTGCTTCGGATGCTGAATCTGACCTACTTTTCTGGTTGAGTGAACAGGTTAAAGTTTTTGGTGCAGGTTTCATTTCCAAGTAACTATAAGACCTATGTTGACCAAACTTGAATGGATGATACATCTAAGGATGCATACTATCGGGCTTGCTTCGGATGCTGAATCTGACCTACTTTTCCGGTTGAGTGAACAGGTTAAAGTTTTTGGTGTAGGTTTCATTTCCAAGTAACTATAAGACCTATGTTGACCAAACTTGCATGGATGATACATCTAAGGATGCATACTATCGGGCTTGCTTCGGATGCTGAATCTGACCTACATTTTCCGGTTGAGTGAACAGGTTAAAGTTTTTGGTGCATGTTTCATTTCCAAGTAACTATAAGCCCTATATTGACCAAACTTGCATGGATGATACATCTAAGGATGCATACTATCGGGCTTGCTTCGGATGCTGAATCTGACCTACATTTTCCGGTTGAGTGAATAGGTTAAAGTTAATGCATGATTCATTTCTAAGTATCTATGATTCTTTAATGACCAAACTTGCATGGATGATACATATAAGGATGCATACTACTGGGCTTGCTTCAGATGCTGAATCTGACCTACTTTTTGTGGATGAGTAAAAATGTTAGTTTTTGATGCATGTTTCATTTCCAATTAACTATGAGCCCTATAATGAGTAAACTTGCATGGACTATAAATCTTAGGATGCAAACTAATGGACTTGCTTCGGATGCTGAATTCGACATGCATTTTTCAGATAATAGACCAGGTAAAAGTTATGGGTGCAAGTCTAATACCAAAAAACTATAAGGCTTACATAACATTGTATAAACCAAACTTGCACAAACGTTGCATCAAGAGATGAAAACTCTCAAATTTGCTTCAGATTCTGGATTTTGATTACATTTTCATGAAGAAGAACTAGTTTAAATTTTTTATGTAGGTCTGTTCAAAGTATCAGATCAAAATTGCTTAAATATTTTCATTTTTGGAATGTACACTTTTTGTTGGTTAATTGTGTGACTTTGCCTTACTTAAAGACAACATTTGTTGAGGTGAGCTCTGTAATCTCTGATTACCTATGTTTATACCTGTTATCAGCACATCATTGAAAGAGAAAAGTGTTTAAGTTGTACCATTTGGTCAATGTATCATTATTGTCAAACACTAGCAATAGCATTCATCATTGTGTTATAGCATAGCATGAAAATGAGATAATTCATTTCCTGTAGAGACTAGTGTTGGAAGAAAATATTTAGATTTGTAAATACTGATTTCAGTAGGTGGATGGGTTCCTTTGAACTCCCCCAAGCTTTGATTGTGCGATCTCTGGTGCTTAGCTTTGATACACCGTATATTTTTTTCCATTTTGTACTTTTTATTAAGTACATTGTTTTGTTAAAGAAGAAAGAAGGATAATAAAGAAAACAGGAGAAAAAAGAAACTTGTCTTTTAATTCAAATATATTCAGGGAGGTAACTCTTAAAAATTAATGGTCATTTAAAGAATAAATGATGAAGAATGGGTCATTTTCATGTTTCAACTTTTATTGAAAACATAGGATAAAACAAATTCATACAATATCATTTCATACATTCAGATTTTTACAATTAAAATAATACAAATATTTCACTTGCACACGTGAACTGTGCAATGTAAAGAATAGCTATCACAGGTTAGCTTATATTAATTCCTCTTGAACATGATTTGTACAAGTGATTGAAGGTAGTCTAGCTTTTAGTTAAATAATATTTTTACCAAAGTGCCAAAAAATTTATAAAAACTTTCAGTTTTAAATACTTAGACTTAAAAAAAAAACAGTGTTTGGACATAACATTGAGAATTGCCCTTAGAATGTGTCACAAGTTTCAGTCACACAGAAGAATTCTGTTTTGTAGCCACATATTATGGGAACTTTGAGCACTGAAATGTGAAATTTCACTTGATGGTTTATTGATAAATTAAGGCAGCCCTAGTAGCTTAGCTAGTTCATGAAGATCCATCTTCTGGGCCAGTCTCAGCTTTGGCAGGTTTAGCGTGCATGGAGAGAATGTCTTCTCCCTCTTTGTGAATCTCCTTATGAGCTGCAAGGAGGTATTTCCTCTGATCTCTTCTCACTGTTGATTATAAAAAGAAATATCAAAATAGCATTTAGTATACTATGGAAAATGGAGATGAAATGATCATTCCAAACAATTTTTCCTTATTCCTTAGATAAGATGCTTTCATTATCAAAATTCCAATTGAAAAAAGATACTTCCAAGAATGATGACTCCATACCAGTAATATAGTTCACAAAAAAAATCAGTTTGAAAGTTTGAATGGTACATGGAGACAAAATTATTATGTTAAGTTATGCATGTACTCAAAGTCTCCAACTAAGAATATTTGGCATAGATGTATCACTTGTGTAAACAGGTACAAAACCATACCTTTCTCTCTCATGGTTGTTTTCTGAACTTCAGGTAATAAGAAACAGTGAACAAGATCAGCAACTATTTCTTCTGACTGGAGCTGTGTTCGACTGAAAACAAAATGTATAGTGATGAAGTATGTTTGGTATTCAGAAAATAAATGTTATGATTTTTTTCGTAATGCATTAACAATTTTATAAATCTCATTGTAAATGATTATGCATATATTTAAAATTTTAGGGGGAGGGGAGGGCATGTAAAACTGAGTCTTGCACAAGAAAATTTTTCAGCTACATGTATACCTGTCCTCTATTTCATAGGCCAGATCATTGATCTTTTCGGCCTGTTCCATGACCTCGGCACGAGCCTGCTCATCAGCTGTTTTGTCAATTGATCCCAGAATTATGTCCTCCAAGTAAGTATCCACTGACCTCTGGTGAACCTTGACAACCTAAAACAAAAAAAACGAAAATATCTTCAAATGCTAAATACCATTTCTTTGTAAGGGATTCTTTTTAAGAGGGAGTTTATCTACCTCTACTATTTTATAATGAACATGTATAAATAATTTCAAAACAAATGACTTTCTTCAAAGATGAGGGAGAAGGGTTTAAATATTTATAAAAGTATTTTTACTGGTAAGTTGACATCACAATTTAACAAAATTTTGTATTTCTAATGGAGGAAATGGACAGTGGAGTACTGTACAGCGGGAAATTAACTCGCGGAGTTAATTTTCGCTACATTCGCGGAAAAAGAAATTCCGCGAATTCAACATACAGTGAATAATTCTTAAAACGTTTTATAAAGATAAATTGAAATTTTATTATTTTCTGTGATTAGATGTAGACTGTCTTTATAATTATGCAAGTGTCTGGATCAATTACAAACACGTAGTTGTTGCTGTTTTAAAAGCTTAATAATTGTTTAATTCATTTCTATAGCTTACGATTAATTTTGCCATCTAGTAGAAGTGCGATGTAATTATTTAATAAAACATGTTTGTTTAATTTCACCCGTGCGTATCACTCAGTCATTACCTATAATCAAGGCATTTACTTAGTAAACAGGGTAACGACAATTAATTAATTTCAATTATATGATTAAAAGTTCAACATTTTTACTACGGTATAATTTTTTTTCTGATTTGGACCCGGAAATAAACAAAAAATAAATGCGTAGCATAATTTTGACTTCAAATCGGGATCATTCCGGTGTTTCGTTATTATTCAATCGGGATCAAAATCGACACAATATACAGACTTTACTTTTCTGTCTGATATGCGCGATATACAGCTCATATACATTACAGACTTTCGTAATATTCTATAGAGACGGGAAATAACACTTCACACAATATATACCTACAGAAAAATGCTTGCAAGTACTGTTTAAGAAATTTTTGGTTTTTCCTTTTCCGCGAATTCAAACGACTGCGATTTGCTGAAAATTGAACAAATCGCGATCTTTTCCGACCGCGATTTTAACCTGCTATACAGTATCATATCTAAATGAACTTCTAAAACACTGAATTTCTTTGTCAGATCAATTGAAAACTGACCTGTTTGAAGACTTCATCCTCCTCACGGCGACGTCTCTCCTCGACCTGCCTTCTCCCACTCTCCTCAGCCTCCCTGATCCTCCTCTGTCTCTCAGCCAGCATGGAGAAAGCGTGGATCCTCCTCTCCTCCTGTAGACGGACCAGCTCCTTACTGAGGAAGTCCAGGGTGTCCCCAAGGGAGGAACCTTCTAACTGGCTCATTGCCTCGTCAACCAGTAATTCCTAAGGTTAAAGGTGAAAGGTCAATAATTACTTTCATATTGCACAATATGTTTTGTCCATTTTTTTATTTATTTTTTTTTACTTTCAAAATCAATTATATATATTTCCTCTAATTTTGAAGAAATTTTGTTCCATTTTCTTTTTTTTTTTTGATGGGAGAAGATGAATTTTAAAAATCCTTAGAAAATGCACATAAGATATTGGTCCTGCAAACTGAATTCAGGTACATGTATTGAAAATTAACAAATCCTTAATTATTGAAAGCATCTAAGATTGAAAATTTCCTCAATACAGACTTTTAAAATAATCCTTTAGACATACAACTCTAACTTTTGAATATTGCTTATTCAAAACCGTAGTCAGTCTGGAAATTATCCTTATGTAGATAATTAATTATGCATTTGCCTCGTTAATCAAGATTCCTTCATCCTTATTCTTACAGAAAAAAACAGCTACAATACTCATACATGAATAATAGATGAATTGGGGGTTTTGACATGCTGGAAATGTTGAATGTTTTGTACAGTGCATAAAAAAATCTTCTGAAGGAATTTCAATCAATATTCTAAATCAAGATGCTAGTCGTCAAACTGCACATTTTAAAAGTTTGACAAATTAACAAGGTCATTTCAGAGTTTATATTGTTTTCACACATCTGTCTAATATGTACATGTACTTGCACCTTGAATATATTTTTTTCTTATTTTATTTATCATCAACACTTGGGTGCACCTTGCAAGAAGATTTATATTCAAATTGTTGCACTTTTGAATATAAACTCATTACTCAAGTGCATCTTGATCAGAATACAGATGCACTTTGAAAGGAGAAGTGAAAAATATCCAACATGCTTGTGAATATCATTAATGTTATTAAAGATATACCTTGTGTTCATGTAGTCTGCGCTGGCGTTGCAGGGCCAGTGTTGCTTGCTTCTCCTGTTGCTTGATTTGTTGCTCAGCATCTTGTAGAGCATGAGTGCTTCTTAATTCCTTGATAAGTTCTTGTCTTTTCTCTTTTCCCTCGAAAATCTGAAAAGGAAATGGATATATTTTTATCCTACAACTACTTCTTGCATTGACCTAATAAAGGTAACCTAATAAACCAATGCTTTATCCGGTCACTGCCCTAATAAAGCCTCGTGCATGTATTCCGATGTTCTAAAAGCATTGTGACGTCACGTATATTGCAATGTTTACGCCATGGCGTCATAGTTTCAACTGCAGAGTTGTGCCTAATTCTGTCGGAAATAGCTTGTTTTGGACGTTCAAATGTAAAATTTTGTTGCAGGATAAACAAAATACATGATGACTGTCTTGAAATATAAGCGATATTTGGGCTCGAGTCGAAAACGTAAAAGGGCTCGGCAAGCCTCGCCCTCTATCACGTTTTCTTACCCTCGCCCAAATATTGCTTATATTTCAAGACAGTAACCATGTATTTTATATTTATGTTGTCCACTTTACATGAAACTGTGTGAGGGTACAAGTCACTCAGCTTTAATTTTTTGTTGTTAAGATATAAATACTGTAAAATCACTTTTTTAATGTGGTCAAATTTTTGTATTTTAGGGAAAAAAATATTAGTTCTTGTGGATTTAATTTCAATGTTGGAAAGCAAAAATTAAACATTAGCTAGACAATTTAACCTTTCATGGAGGACCTGAATTTGTAAATCCTTTTAATACAACAAAAATTACCCCCCCCCCTCCCCCTATTAGTGATATACAGCAGTAATCAAAGTAATACATCTATCATGTGGTTTAAACCTTTTTCTTTAAATTAGATGTAAAATGACTTAAAATTAAATCAAGGAAAATTCTAAATCTGTCTTTATACCTTAAAATAATAATAAGAGAGAGAGAGAGAGAGAGAGAGAGAGACGAAAGATTTGTACTCACCATATTCTGAATAGCTCTTCCTCTTATGACTTGCTGTAAGAAAATCACAGCAAGTTCTTTTTCCTCTTCCTCCTGTAAAGAATAAAAAAAGAATGAGCTTGCTTATTCAGCTAACAGAATCTGCAGACCTGGCACATTAGGGTTTATATAAACTGTATATTTTTTGGTACATCAATGTAATTGTCATCTGGTATACACAGCTTTATTTTTATATATTCATTAGCATACTATTTATGGATATTTTATAACAGTTCTTTATGTACAAACATATTATCTATTTTAGCATTACCATGATTATAAGTTACTGTAGAGAATAAATATGGATAAATTAACACTCATATATAATGAGTTTTGAATTATGAATAAACATGTCATTGTTTTTTAATTAATTTTAGTATCAGTTGGATGGGGAAAAAGTTAATTTTGCAATAATTTCAAATTTTTCAGAAAGCATCTTTTATTTTCTTTGACAAGCCATGCAGTGATGCTTTTGTACCTATTAAAGCATAAAATGTAATACACCTGTTCAAACATATATATTGTGCTCTTTCCATTTCTTCCAATACAGTGTGATTTTTCTCATTATGGCTGCTGTGCTATTAAAGCTATATAGATTTATTAATGCATCTTTTTATGTTATGATAACTGTTTCATCTAAATTAATTTTTTTTCATGTCGGAAAATTGCCCAATTTTGCTCCTTTTTCAATTCAAAATATGCTCTGAATTTTTCTTCTGGGATATATTTAAAAATTGTTTTTTTAATGAATGATTAATTTTGGAACACAAACATTTATACTTCCTATCAATCATAAATACATATCACTTTCTGTTAATTTTCACACATACATCAAGGGGATAAAAATCCCCCAAAATACATGCTAATATAAATTCTTCAAAATGATCATGAATTTTTTTTTATGAATCAAAAAATCAATAAAGATTTCAAATATGATTTTTTTTTCTTTTTATGAAATTAACAGCTATGGGCAAATGATTAAGATGGTATTGATGGGAAAGAAATACATCAAATTCAAAATCAGGCACTCCTTTTATGATATGTGATGTATACATATGTAAAATTGCATGAATTACATACTATCTTTTCTCCTGGTGTCTTCATTTCCTTAGAAATAAGATATTAGTATTCAAAACAATTAATAAAAAGCATTAACTTATTCACATAATTTTCTCAGACCAATATATGAATATTTTCTGCCCACAGATTTACGAAATGAAGTCAGCAACTAAAATTTTTTACAAATGAAACCCTTTTTTGTTGGGGGGGGGGGGGGGGGCATTACTTGTAAAAAAAAAAAATCCTTATATGAAATAGTGTTATCTAAATGAAAAAAAAAAATCCAGTGTTCTTCAGTTTGTGAAAAAATGACCAAATATGACAATTCGGATTGAATACATTAAATTTTTCTTTTAGAATTCTTCGTAAGATGACTTTTTTCATAAGTTTGAATTTTTAATTTCATTATACAATGAGTATACATGTATTAAATGTATACTCATAACTTTATATACAGTAAACAGTGTTACAATAGATATCCAATAACTTAAATGTAAAAAGAAAAAAATGAACACAGAAAATAATAATGACCAGACATGATTGACATCAGATGGAACAAAAGTAGATCAGTCTGCCCTGTTAACAAAATCCTATTCAATATTATATAATTTTCAGTAGCCCCTTCCACCTCTAGCAACTATTAATTAATTAATTAATTAGACCAGGAAATCTGTTGCCCAAATTACCTCTGAGGGAACGTCCACTGTAGGAGTAGGTGGTCTAGGTATAGGCTTTTCAATCTTCTGAAGGAACCTCAATGGTTTAGGCTCCTCTTCTCCTTTCTCTTTCTCCTCCACAATGGACTGTTTATCAAAAATAGGACAGAAAATGACATTTTCCTGGTGATGTTACGTAAAATCAAAAACTAGTACTTTTACAGAACATGAATGCCTTCTACTTAAATTAATACCTTTAGTTATATTCACAATGATAAGAACAATCATTTTGTACTACAATACATGGTTTTCATCATAAAGTATGTTTTTCTTTTAATTATGTTTACTTTTCATTTTTTTCCCTAACTTTAAGATTTTTTTTACCATATGCATGTCTTTGAGTTCCTGTTCCTGTCTGTATTTTCTCTTGAGGTACCCTGTCTTTGTGACTGTTTTAGGTTTGGGTGCCTTGACACGTGGATTAACTACGAAATCTGGAAGTGAGGCCTCCAGCTCTAGCAGACCTTGATAGGTGCTAAGATGACGGCTCTTCACTACATATTGTTCAGATCCTCGATCTAAAAACATTCCTATGCGAGTCAGAGGGGCATAGGTTTGAGACCCAAAATTTGCAAACTCTTGAATAATCTCCCTCCTTTCCATTTTTCCTTCCACCTTTCCCCTTTTCCTTGTTAACTTCCGGATAGCTGTAAGAAAATAAGAACATGTAATTTGCAAACTTGAAAATATCCATGCCTGTTATCAAGAATAATATCTTTAAGATATTGTAATTTTCAAAGATTTTTAAATTGATAAAATTTTGTTTTCAAAATAAGCTTTATGTTTTATGAGGGGTTTTTTTTGTCTCCAATAATGTGCTCTGAAAATAGAGCTCACTTTTGAAAATACTTCAAAATAGCAAAGCATTATGAAAATTTATTTGGCATACTTTTTATGTGTTCATTCCTGATTTTCTTCACTTTAGCATCCTTTTCTTTCTGCTTTTTAGTCCATAGTTTATCCAGTCTCTTGATATTTAACTCTGCATGGTTTTCTTCTCTCTTTTTCAGAAGCTGTTTTAGTACTTCAAGTCTAGCCTCCTGTAATCTGAAATCCAATGATTTTTTATTTTTACTTTTTTGCTAAAAAGTTGTGGAAGTAATTTTAACAGCTAGCTTGTATATGGATTTCATATGCCCATAGACATGAAGAGAATACCAGTATGCTATGTAAGTCATTGTAAGGTTGTAAAACATCTGTATTTTAATGATATTCCAATCTTCAATTTAATAATAATAATAATAATAATAATAATACTTTATTTAAAGAGGGTAACCCGATTAGTGCAATGCACTAGTCTTCCTCGGGGCCCTCTAAACACATTCACAATAATACAATATTAAAAACATCGTACAATATTATAATAAATAATACAACGTGACGTGAAAAAAAACATGTACATATACAGATTGATTCAAGAACATGAAATTATATAACTTTTAGTTTCTACATGTTATAATGAATTTTTCTACATTTTTACGAAAAGTTTGTACAGTTGGTGAGAAACGGATATGCAAAGGTAATTTGTTCCATAAATGAACTCCAGAATAATGAAAAGAATTTTTAAATTGATTTGTTCGATATTTTGGTAGATGAAGGTCATAGTTCATTTCAGATCGTAGAACATAACTATTAGAGGAAATAAATTCAAAGGAGTCTCTTAAATATGTTGGTGCCATACCATGAAGTGTTTTGTACAGTAATACATATTTATATGAAAATCAATTAACTCATAAATGGTCAGCCATCCAAGTTTTTCAAATAATGGTAGTGAAGGGGCATCATAAGCTACATCTAAAATAATCCGGGCTGCCCTTTTTTGCAATTTAAAAACTCTATCTATGCCAGCACCTGGCGCATTACCCCAAATAGTAAGACAATAATTCAGTGAAGGCAGAATGTATGCATTATAAAATATTTTTCTCGTGTGTAAGGGAAGAAACTTCTTAATTCTGCGTAAAGTATACAATTTATAAGTCAAAGATTTACAAACTGAGTCAATATGATAATTAAAGCGCAATGAATGATCAATATGTACTCCCAAAAGCTTTTCAGATTCAACATTTTCAATTAATTTGTTTGACGCATATAAATTTAGTTCAGGGGAATTTATTCTTGATTTTCTCTGTTGAGTTCCCATGAGCATACATTTTGTCTTGTTGGTATTTAACACCATTTGATTTTTGGAACACCAATTTTCTATCTGACACAAATCAGAGTTTAGGGCATTTTCAATATCTTCTACATTTTTATGATATGTATGTAAGGTTGCATCATCAGCAAACATATCAATATCTGTTCTATTTACATGTAAAGGGAGATCATTTATATACAATAAAAATAATAGGGGACCTAAGATAGATCCCTGGGGCACTCCTGCTGTGACGGGCAAAAAATCAGAGGAATATGTACCTATTTTTACACACTGAGACCTTGAGGTTAAATAAGATTGAAACCATTTAATAGCCATTTGGTCAAAGTGATATGATTGAAGTTTACTTATAAGAATATCATGATTAACCAAATCAAATGCCTTGCTAAAATCGATGAAAGTTATGCCTACTAAATTTCCTTGGTCCATAGCTTGTAGCCAATTATCTGTAAGTTTTGTTAGAGCCGTTTGACATGAGTGAAATTCTCGAAATCCAGATTGTGATTTAAATAAGAGATCAAAGCTAGAGGTAAAGTTACGTATCTGATTGGCTATGTGTTTTTCAACTAATTTTGATAATGTTGGAAGAATGGATATCGGTCTGTAGTTCCCTGGATCTGCGTGGTCGCCATTTTTGAAAATAGGAGTAACTTTTGCTTGTTTTAAACGGGATGGAAACACTCCATTAGTGATGCTAGTATTTATAAGATGTGTAATAGATTTGCATATAACATTTGCCGAAAGCTTTAGAAGACGAGGTCCAATCAGATCTATACCGGCTGACTTGTTTACATCAAGTGTATTCAACATATTTAATACTTCAAACTCACTTATATGATTTATACTAAAAACATTTTCTTTCCTTAGTTTAGTTTCTGTAAAACTATTTAATAATTCTGAATCAAAACTTTCTACTGACATATCTGCTAATAATTTACAGGATATTTCAGTAAAGTGTTTGTTAAAAATATCAACAATATCCTGTAAATCTTCGAAATCCGTACCATTTTGTGTTATACGGGTAGGTGTGAAATTTTTTGAATCTGATGCCAATTGGTTTAAATAACTCCACATTTCTTTAGGACTTGAACTATCTTCAATTGCTGATTTGTAATACTTTGATTTGGCTTGATCTATTAATTGTGTGACTTTATTTCTCCAAAATTTGTAATTTTCTGAATTTCTTTGTAGATGGTATGTATCACATAAATGTCTAGCATCATTTATTTCCTGAGTAAGCCATTTAGGGCGAATTTCAGTCTTGACTCTTTTAGTTTTTACTTTGGCATGCTTGTTAAGAATATCATTAAATAATTCATAAAATTTAATCATGATCTCGTTTGTGTCTTTTAGCTCAAGAAGTGAGTTAAAATTTGCATTTTCTAAATCTCTTAAAAACTCATTTTCATTGAATTGTTTAAAATCTCGATATTGGATTTCAGTATGTTTTCCTCTACGCTGTATACAATTAGTTTTCCGTGTCAAACATACAGGGTAGTGGTCAGATATAGCAATAGGGGGTACATTTGTTTCACATATGTTTTCTGGTTTCGTTGTATAAAAATGATCAATTAAGGTACTTGAGGTACTTGTTATTCTAGTAGGAACAGTAACTATCTGTGAAAGTCCAAACTCCTCTAAAGCAGATGCCCAGTATTGTGGGGGGTCTTTCATTAGATCAATATTGAAATCACCTGATAAAATTATTTCAGTATCGTCACAGCAGGAGGCACGGTTCACCTCCCTTGCTAGGTCCTCCGCCCAGCAGGAGGGGGCAGATGGTGGACGATAAGCAGAGCAATAAAATATAGGTTTTGAATTTTTCAGATTTATCTCTAGCCAGATTGTCTCAATGTTACTGATTTCTAAATCAGCTCTACGTTTATATGAAATTTCATTTGAAATGTATATTAAGATTCCACCACCTGCCCTTAGTAAACGATCTTTTCTTTCAAAGACAAAGCCCTCAATATTCAATTCAGAGTTGCCTATCTGCTCAGTCAAAAATGTTTCACATAAACCTAAAATATCTAAAGTTTGTCTGTTTTGAAGTAATAGTTTAATTTCATCTTTTTTGGGGATAATATGACGAATATTTAAATTTCCGAATCGTAAACCTTTTTTTACCAATCCAAATCCTTGGTTATTTTGTGTTGCTTGAAGATCATTTTTATGGGTCAGAGGAACCGTTTTCTTTCCTTGTGAAACAGAATTGAATAAGTCTGGCATAGGAGAAATGACAGTAGTTTTTTTAGCTGAACTAGGGCTACTTTTAGAATCTGTGTTCGATTGATTCTTACATTTAACTTGTGGTTCTCTTGTCAATTTAGAATTTGTAGAGTTATAACAGTTATCAGTATCGTCACATAAACATTGAAAGTTATTACATTCATTACAAATAATGCTAAGGATAGAAAAAGTACTAGAATTTGATATAGATTTAGTACGGTTGTTAACGGCTACGCATTCTTTGCCTGATACCTAGAACATGTAAGGACAGGATTTCGTCTTGTGTCCTAATTCCCCGCAATTCCAGCAATCAAGCTTTCGTCCGTGTCTACAGTGGCGCGATGTGTGTCCGTGTTCACTGCAAAAGTAGCAAGTCACAGACTGGTAAAAACTTGCATTCGAGTCCGCTATGTTTCGACCGGAATTTCCCCGTAGAATTGAAACTTCCCTATTAATCCGTCTGAGTAGCATCGACGTCCCCTTGTCTGAGAGATGAATCCCATCTTTCCAATACTGAATGCCCTTTGCCTCCTTGAATTCACCTTTGTCGGAAATAAAGAGAGCTCCATACTCATAACAAACATATTTAAGTGTGGTATTCACATGGGATACATCCACATCCCGTCTTGGTAACACTTCGGAGAAATACACTTTGGTACCCGGAGAACGGTGTTTGATGCTGGAGATGATTTCGGCAGCGTCATGTTCAATGGCGTCCATGTCCCGATGAGATGAGGCATCATTTCCCCCGGCTTGGATAATAATGTGCGAGTATTCTGCTACATTTATTTTGAGAAGCTTAGCTTTGATGTTGGAAAGCTTAGCCCCTCTGTTTGTCCGTACATGAACACCCTTTTGTAGTCCTCTGGTTCTTATCCGTTGTAGAATTGAACTGCCAATTATAAGTTTGGCAATCCCAGAGTTTTCCTGTTGTTCATTCGTACCCGTAGATCTTGGAGGTGTTTGTATCGGATGGTTCCGTGGTTCCGTGCTCGTGCCAGAATCAGCTGTAGACTTTGCATTCTTTTCCGGTAAAGGATGTTCGCATTGAGTATGTCTAGAAACAAAATTATTTGGCACCAAATTCAAACCGCGTACGTCTGTTTCCTTGTTTTTCACAACCTTGATTGACGTCTGGGTATTTTTGTCAAGCATTATTTGTTTGTCATGATCCGTTTCTTTTCGACACTTTAGTTTTTCTTTCAGGTCTTGTAATTCTTTTGCTAAATTACTAATTGCCAGTTGTAAAGATTGAATTGTACTTGCGCAATGTGTACAATTTTGTACATCACTAGACAGACTGGTCGACATAAGAGAAGCACTTTTGACTGGTGTTGATGCCATTTGTGGTGTTGATTGTTCAAGAACATTACTAGTATCGTTAGTGTCCTTACTCTTGATGTCTTGAATGAATTTGTCGAGCTAGGTTTTTGCTGACGAACCTTGAATATGTAATACGCTTGTCCCAGCCTAGAGAGTGGCCGTCACAGAATCACAATCAGACTTGAAAATCTGTCCATTTTTTCCTACTTCTTTAATTGTTTTTAATTCTTCTTTCAAATAGTTCAAAATTGTTTCATATTTCTCCTGTTGGAATGACACAGTTATACTGTACTTGTTAAAAGTCACGTTTAGATAGTGTGGTATACTCACATCAGTAGTGGTGATATTTTCATCTCCATCAAATGATTGTGTAAGTCCAGAAAATGATTTAAATAAGCTTGAATTAATACTTTGATCCATATATTCATTAGACACAGCCATATATTTTGGCTAGGGAAACATAACACAATTACACATGATAATTTAACAAAGACAACAGGTGAGATCAGAGCTATCCAAAAACACGTCTTATCAGTTCGGCTGCTTAAAAAAGCATTACACTTAAATTTATCCTTTAAGCTACTCAAAGAATACTTGAACATCAGTAAAAAGGAAGCATTTGATTTTTGTTTTAAATTTCATACTTTTCAATTTCATGCTCTCTCAGTGCCCATTCTTTTCTCTCCATCTCATCCATCATCTTTCGTCTTTTTTCCAGTTGAGACACATCATTCAGAGGAGGAAGAGTTGCCTCCCATGCACGCTTGGCTCGAGCACGCTCTATCATCTCAACCTCAGCCAAACCAGCTGGAAGTCCATGGCCTGTAATTTAAACATAAAAATTAAGAATATTTTAACATTTTTCCTATTGAATCTAATTTGTTTTTTATTTCAGTACAAAATTTTTAATTAAATTTTCATGAAAACCATTATTACTTTCTGACTCAGAATTTTACATTTATATAATTATCATATTAAAGATATTGTCAATTTTTAGAGAAAATAATGTTACCATGTGACAGAGTAGCCAACGTGAGCAACTCAGGAGCGGATCCAGGACGTACAACATATTCAGGGGTGTATGGATCTGTTTGGGCTTCAGAGTCCCTGTAGTCTGTTTGGATTTCTACTGTTTTTGTCAGAGGGGTTGGAGGACGTTCCAACTGCAACTGTTCAGGCCCTGCCAGTGGGTCTTGCCTAATAGGTAAATTGAATTAAAATTCAAAGTTTTGTGTGAAATATTTGTTAGCAAATTCGTATATGCATTATTTTCTTGGATTTTTTTGTTGTTGAGATAAGCAGTTGTAATGCAAAGAAATTTCAATGACTGTGACTCTTAACCGTGAATTATATTGTCAGACTATTACTGTCCGTTACAGTCTCAATTCTGTAAGATTACGCTATCAAATTGACAATGAATTGTTTGTAAATAAAGGGGAGCTTATTAAATATAATTCCTTACCTGGCAGTGGCAAGCATAACTTCTGGTGGAATTTGTTGTAAAAATGGAATTATTGGCCTTCTGAAAAACTTGTATCGGTTCCGTCCTCCTACCTCTGCATCTGAAAAGTGCTTAGGTGGTACTTTGACGCTTGGATCATAGTTAAATCTGTTGAAATAAATCAGATGACAATCATTTATTTTTCTTTTATTTACTTTTTCATTTGAAAAAAAAAGGGGGGAGTTGGTAAGACTTTAAATAACAACATCAAGTTGAATGATTTGATATTGTTTGATAATCATTATGATTATGTAAATTACGTTGTGTATCGTATCATTTGCTCCCGAGCCTGGTCAGCATATCCTCTCCATTGTCTTGATATAAATTTTGGCACAGGATCTGTGACATCTAATCGCATTTGAAAACGGGGATGGTGGCGTAGTTCACTAAACATAGTGTCATACAATGGCACCCGTTTCTGGAAAAAGAGATTGTGACAGTCAAATTGCAAAAAAAAACAAACAAACACATTTTATGGGAAAATGTCAATGAAGCCTATTGGTTAATAAAACATTAAAGAACATATAGAATGTGTGCAATATATATAGAAAATACTATAAGTTTTACTTCTTACAAATACAATGGACATTGATATTTTACTTACAACACGATCGATGCTTGTATGAGCTTTGAACGTAGCCCTGGCATGATCCCTTTCACTTGCAGACACATAATGTGGGTCTAAAAACATGAAAATACACGTTCAAAAAAATCCAGATACTAGGCCTAACCAAATCTTTATTAAATTAGTAAAAGTTACTAGTCTGTCAGTACTGTATGCTTGATAAACACGACATAAACAGACTATTTACAAATAAGAATCGATGATTTTTTTTCTCATAATCATTAATGATATTAATTTCCTTGCTTGAATATGATGAATTTATTATTTTATATACAGAATCTATCAGAAATGACAAGGTTTATAGAAATAGAGTTATATTACACGAGTAGAAAATATGAAAATAATTAAAATATGCCCTTATTAACTGCCCTAAACTCGACTTACCATAAAGATAATCGTGTGTCCTGGCTGGTTGAAAGCCAGATCGCTTCACCGTTTGAGTCTGGGTCGCCATTTTTTAGTAACTTTAGTTTTTATTTGTGTAAGATCTACGGTGTTATCCAGGCGGCCATTGTAAACAATATGGCGATGGTGTCGTCATAGCTACAGTAAATACCTTGAAGAGTTGTCCCGCTTTACATAACTTCAAAGCTAATTGTCGATAATTATAAAATGCAAAGAAATATATCAATATTTACAAAATGTTATCCTTAGTAGAATAATCATGACAATAATTACAACATAAATGCATTTATATTTTCCTTGTAGATGAATATTAAAGCATGCCTTTATATCGGCTAGGAAAAAATGGAAGAGTTTCCGAAATGGTGACCTTTCGATACACCTCTGAAATATTCATTGGCGCATCTAAACATGAAACAGCAGACGGTTCCATGTGCTTGCAACAAAGAATTTTCTGTAAGGTTTGAATGATTATAAAGGCTAATCTAACAATGATTGACAACAGTTTCAGACTTTGCATTATCCATAAATATGTATAAACGTAAACAAAGTCATAAATCATTCATTCATTAATATAAAAAAGTTTATTTTCCCAATTTCCCTGATATGTCTAGGTCCAAACTTCCAAAAATATGGCCTAACAATATTAGAACTTTCTGCAATGACTTGAAGCAGGTTGTAAAGATATCACCTAATTCATTGATTTAGTTCCTTTCAAAAAATACAATTGCAAATTATAAATACGTCATTCCATTGATAAGAAAAAGTCACTCTGACATCTTTGCCCATATACTTAGCTTGATGGTTGTGGTGGCAGGTGCATGGGTTGGTGTTGGGGGGGGGGGGGGTCCTCACCTCAAGCACTTAAAAAATAACATAGATGATCTAATTCTATAGAATATATTCTGTTTGATATTATGCTGAATTTTAAAAAATATATATAAATACTGAAAATTATATTTAACAATAAATACATTAGTTAAATTTGTAATTTGTTCAATGGAAAGAAAATCAATATACCGGTAAAAGTAGATTTCAATAGTTGTAAGTTCTTTTGAAAAAAAAAAGACCTTGAAAACTACCCGTATTTCAAGAGGCTTCTATAAGTTCTATTGCACCTGTCTTAGTTTTAACATTTGCCATAAATTTGGTCTTTGAAATTCAGATTTCCCAACATTTGTTCAATGAAGTTGATAGATTAGTCTGTCTTTTGGAATAAAACAAAATAATTTGTAAATTTATCTTGAACAAAACCTGTTTTTGCTACACATTGAGGCCTGCCACATTGATTTATTGAGAATGGCCTTAAAGAAATAGCTAATTTGATACTGGACACCTGAATGCAGATGTCTCAGTGGCTTGTTTAAGAAAAACCTTTGACCATCAAGAGGCATCTGTCATGCAAAATGGAAATTAATGGAGTTGAAAGTGACCAAGTCAATGTCTTCTTTGGAGTACTTTCTCATTTTAATGATTTAAATTTGCCTATCACAATGGGATGACCCCAGCATGAGATTTGCTCATTTTGATAAGCAAATATCATAATGATTTATTAATTTGTTATTGTAATTTTGATTTGAGATATGTGTGTATCTATTGAAATTTACATGTAAAAGGACAGTATTGCCTAGACAGTTACAAGGTTATTCAAATAAAAAAATCAAAAAATTTGAATTTTAAAATGTTTCAGTTAACTGTGTCTTAAAATTTTTCCCTTCTTCTTTGATGGAGATTAACAATAGCCTGAAACCTCTATTTAATATTCTACACCTGATATTTAATAACCACAGGAACTAAAGCTGTAGCCATTCCAGATCTCCTCAATGGTGAACATCAATTGAAAACTTGTAACTGTATTGTTTCATTGACCTGGGAACCTTTGCACAAGTTAGAAATCCAACGAAAATAATTTCAACAAAGGATAATTGTATGCCTTCAAAGGTTAGATATGAGCATATAGTATTATACGGTCAGTCCTTTGATATGCTGAAGAAATTTAACAGTAAATGAAATTAAAATCTTATGCAGGTGGGATAATTGTTGAACAAAGTTAAATAATATTGAAGATACTTCTATCTGTAGGTAAATGATTGATTTTTTTTTCAACTTGTTAAATGTACATGATGTGTTGATGCTTTATTGAATTTTTCAGGTGAAAGTAAAAGACAGGTGATTGATGTGTCAGTCACTTTCAGATGACCAGTGGCAGCACTGTAGCTATCCCGGTCCTTGTGGTGGTATTCACAACAATGGGCCTTAATTAACCGAGGTTCGTAATCACTTTATAAAGGTGTTGATACATTATTTACCCTGAATCATCCTGGTATGCTAGGATTGGGACTTTTGACTGTGGGAAGCAGGCAAGATTGACAAGGTAACTTGTTAGGAGGGACGTCAATTAGTATAGAGTTATAAAAAAGAACTCTCTAAGCTAACATTCTTTTGTGAACAAATTATTGATGCACATTTCGGAAATATGTTTTACTTCTAAACAAAGATGAAAAAAAAAACTTTATGCATTTTGCAGATTTTTAATGGATTTTATATATTTGATTGATACTTTACTTTCTAGTATAAAATTAATATTTTTGTGTAGGCAAATAATAGCTTAATTAAGACTAGGTATGCCATAGCTTAAGCTTTAAATGAACTTTTTTCTGAATTGAAAATTTTTCATAATCTTTTAATGTCATGAGAAAGGGACTACTGTATACATGGGAATTTTGCTTCTGGTTTATTTTCGCCCTTACTTTGGTTGGGCAAATTAAAAACGGGGCGAATTCAAAGAAAACAGTGTAATTTCTTAAAGAAAAGTGTAACTAGGTGAATTTAAGACGGGGCAAAATTTGCAAGATTGAAAGGGCAAAAATAAAGTGGGGCGAAAATAATCCTGTGTACAGACTCAACCCCATTTCTATTAGGTTATACTTTTTTTGGCCACATTTAACAACAGCAGTATGTTTTTGAGAAACTTTCTGTTGCTTTCTTCTATGAAGGTGCTGTTACAAATTACCTAGTCAAATTAGATAATAAAAATTCTGCAAATCAATTTTTTTAAATAACTATAAGAACATGGTATAAAACTTTAAGTAATTAGCTCAAGATATTTCCTCAATATTACAACATGACAAATCACTGTCTTGAAATTACTTAGAAGAACTTAAGGTACTAAAAAACTATAAGTGACTATACATGTAATTCTTAGCACAAGTTATTTCCTCAAACTTTGTACTACGTTACTCCGTTAGAAAGTTTTTTGAAAACTTAATTTTCAGCAAACCTAGGAGACTAGAAGGTAAAATATCAGATTTGTAAGAAATTGATGTAATTTGTAAGTTTCATCATATCTTTTCTTTCTTTGAAATAATTTTTTTAAGAGTCAATACATTTGTTTCCAAAATGTATACTAATTTTGTTCACAAAAACATATTAGGTTTGAAAGTTCTCTAAGGTGTAGACATGATTAAGCTGAAAAAAGTCGGTCCCATTACCTAGCGGTTAGGTGTGAGATTACAATGTTTTCTTATTCAGTGGACAAATGTGTCCAGCTGTGTGTTCTACTATGTTCAACTAGAAAAAAGTCCACTAGAATGTAGATTATTCTTTCAAATTACAAGAATATTTTGAAAAGCAATTTCCTTGGCAGATTTGTTGAATTTTTAGAAGAAATTGAGATAAGGGAAGAGAGGGGTAATAGGGTAGTAGAGTTGTTCAATAATACAGTGTACAATTTATGATTTGTCAAAAGTTGGGATACATCAATCCCCCTTTTTTTTGAAAGGGGGGGGGGGGTCTTTCAATTAATAAATTGATGCAACAATAATAAATCAACTAGTATTGATATTTACTTAATTGGTGTCTTTCACTTTAACATTGACAATGAGCAAAGCATAAGTAATTGTACAAGAAACACTCATTTTAAAAACTTCAAGAATAGTTATAAATATTTTCAAGATAAAAAAAAAATATATTGGAAGGGGGGGGGGGTAGTTCAATACTACCTGACTAATGTAATCCTACCTGTTCTTGTAAATATAATATTTAAAAAGATACACATGTATTTTTGTTTAGAGTGTCAGGTAGGATTAGAAAATGACTTGAGTCATACATTTAAGATGGGAAAAAAGTTTCAGGTGACCCATTGTGATTTCTCATTATTTGGTCAATTTCCTATGTCTGAAAGAAACAAGTTTGCAACTTCCAGTTTAGATAATGATTTTTAAATCTAAATGGGCATCTGAACTCCACTCATGAACATACCTTTTATATGATGAAAAATTGGTATTTTCTTATCACACCGCCATATCAAATTAAAGTTCTTGGGACAAGATATTACAACTTTCTGACAAAAGTGATTTTCAGACGGGGTAGAATTACTAGGAGTAACCCTGAAAAATCCTTCACACTTAGTAACGTATAACGTAGCAATATCAAATTGCTTTCTGATGAAAGGATTTTTACTGAAAAACGTAAAATTATTTACAAGTATTTGATTATTTATTTTGATAAATGAAGTTATTTTAGCTCGGAGTTCTGACCTGAAATTAAAGATGTCATTCATTGATTTAAATATATTTCCAGGTGCTCCACAGACCAAAGAGGCAGTCAGGTCTTTGTACTATACTGTAAGTGAATACAGAAAAGCCTTGGATACCATGAATATATGAGGGTTGATACTTTATAAATAAATTTCTTTCTCTCTCTCTCTCTCTCTCTCTCATATGTAGAATTTAGAAAACTGCAAAGCACTTTGCTTAAAATATGTAATGAAATTTATGGGCTATTTCAAAATAAAAAATTACAGATTTGCCATTTTAAAGAGACACATTGACTGAAGAATTATTATCAGGCTATTATGAAAAATTACTAAATCAGTGGATAATTGAAGAATTAAGCTAAAAGTCTATTAAAGATTACAATGATATTGCATATTGAAATTCCTCTTAAAACATATTTTTAATGCCATTTTAAGTGGATTTGACAACAGCTGTATGCATATTCCAATTTTCCAATTTTGTCATTGGAGCAAAGCAGGTCTCTTGCCTTTCCTTAATTATGTTCCCCAAACGAAGTTGGGGAACATATTGTTTTTACTCTGTTTCTTATTATTATTATTTTTCTTCTCGGGAAAATTTTGTCCGCGAATGATCTTGTAAAGTACACATCCGATTAAGGGGAAACCTTTTTAGGGTAAGTAGGCATGTTGTGTAGATTTGCGGAACGAAGGTCATTTTGCGCGCACGTGCTTGCAAGAGCGCGCACGTGCAACACGTGAAATGAACAATATACTTGAAATTGCCGTAACTTTTATATTTTTCGATGTAATGCTTTGATATTTAGAATATATAGACATATTATAAATCTTGACAAGATGACATTGTCAACATGCCATTTTGTGTGCACGTGCTTGCAAGAGCGCGCACGAGCAACACGTGAAATAACCGATTTAATTGATATAGGCGTAAATTTTTACCTTTTCGATGAAATGCATTGAAACTCATAATATAAGGATATAGTAGTAGCATAGACAATATGACATGGTCAAAATAGCAAGATCTCACGCGCATGCACGTGCGCTTCGCTCTGATTGGCTGAAACTAAAGTCTCTATATCTTTCTTGTTTTTTCATGAAATCCTTTGAAATTTTGAATATCGCCATGCAATAGGATATCCTACAACATGATATATAACAATTTTCATGAAAACACGTGCATACACGTGCGCTGCAATCTGATTGGCTGAAACTTTAAAAAGCTATAACTCCCTTGGTTTTCAACCAAACAGGATGGAATTTGGAACAAAGATAGATATAATAGACTTCTACAAGAAGATATGGTCAACATGCACATCCATACACGTGCGTGTACGTGCGCTGCAATCTGATTGGCTGAAACTTTAAATAGCTATAACTCCTTTAGTTTTCAACCAAACAGGATGAGATTTGGAACATACATAGATGTAATAGACTTCTACAACAATAAGGTATGATCACCATGCACATCCATACATACCCTGCAATCTGATTGGCTGAAACTTTAATCAGCTATAACTCCCTTGGTTTTCAACCAAACTGAGTGGGATTTAGAACAAAGATAGATGTAATGGACTTCTACAAGAAGGTATGTCACCATGCTCATGTATGCACGTGCGTGCACGTGAAATGAGTAAAATCAAAAATAAACTTGAATGAGCGTATTTTTAATACTTTTGGATTAAATACTTTAATATTTAGTATATTAAAGTATATAGATTGTGTAGACAAGATGATATGGTCATTACGCACATGCATTCACATGCACACGCGTGCAATGCTAAAATTTGAATGAACTTGGTACTCTTCTAGGTAAACGTTGTTAAAGTCTCAAATGCAACAAGTTAGTCTTATTTAATGAAGCTTACAGGGAATATGGCACCAAAAGGGAGATGGGTAGCGTTTGGGGAACATCTGTAACGGTCCCCGTTACAATTAGCACTAGTTTACTATTAGTTTTTTTATCTCGAACATACTTAAAAGCAGTAAAATGTCCACTCTATAATTTTAGGGGGGCCTGTTCCTACAGATGATTTAACAGGAATTTGAGGTCTCCTGTATACAAAAACTCAGGAAAAAGTCCGTAAAAAAAGTTTCAAAAAAGATGAAAACCTAGTTATTGGTCACAGAACAGTGGAGCATGATTATGAGGTTTTACCCTGACGTATCTTTGTCCTCTAAATAACACGCTCACTTCCCTCTCTGTGAAATTAGGGGTATCAGGTGGATAATAATTTGTTTATATTTAAGGGTATCACTATTTATGGGTAGCAGAAGTCGGGGCCGGATGTTGCAGATATATGATTATTGTTTTGACTATAGGCTTTCTTTTTTTTGTTCGACAGTTTTATCTGAATTTTAATCGCTGGTTAGCAGCAAAAAAAATGTATGTGATTTTTCTTTCTGAGTATTTACTTTCCAAGTGTTTTATTTCTAAATTAACACTATTGTTCCATAACTTAAAAACATTAGGTTTCAGGCTGTTTCTCAGTATAGTCTATGTGGTAGGTATTACAAATCTTGTTTCTTGAATTACAATAATTTTTTTTTTTCATTTTGTAGCATGACATGCATTTTTCATTTTAAAAATATGGATTTTTTTTTTTACATAATAGACTTACAAAATTGTCACATTTTTTGTGTCAGATGTAGCTTTATTGCAGCTTTTGGTTTGAGGGTTTATAATAAAAAAAACAAAAAATGATGATTTTGAATGGCATATACTGCAGCCATTATATTGGTTATATTGAACTTAAATTTATATGGTTAATCTTTTTCCAACAAATGTTTTATTATACCAGGCTTTACCTGTATTAGGATTATAGCTTTTGGCTACATGTGTCTCGGTAAAATAAATGGTACAGAGGGCAATGTCATGGAAACCATTCTTATTGATTTAATTTAACACCTGTGCAATGTAGCCATCTTTAACTATTGGAACATATATAGCAGTTTCATATTTTTGCTTTTTCATGCTTTTAATTTGTTTGCAATCTAGAAACAAGTGGACTTTGTTCTATCAAATTCATGAAAATGAATGAATTTCTTTCAAAATGAAGAAACTATCAGTAGCAAACAGGATAATAATCTGAGCCTCGTTTGATAACTGGAGACTTGAGCTTCATTGCATGATGTTGATGATGACAAATGTCTCTTTCAAATTAGGAAGAAATATAGGGGTGTTTTCTAATGTTCCGTAAAACTGATAAACAGCACTTTTAATGAAGTATCTGCTGATGTTCTAGTATCAAATTATCTTTGTGAATCATGGTCGCCTTCTATTAGACTTCTGTCTAGCCTTTATGTTGCTTTTTTGAACTCATTTTTGCCCTCCTGGATGATGAATTTAGGCCCAACAATGTCCTTTGACAAATTTTTTTGAATCAATAGTGATAAAAATCTTTTCAAAATATTTTGGAAAGTAATTTTATATGATATAGGAGACAACAATAATGAAAATTTGTTATTTTGTCCTCAGTTGACTGCATCCTGGTGAAAAGTTTAGAATCAGCTGACAAAGGATTGATAAACTAGGTAAGAAAAGTTATGTTTTCTTTTTTAATTTTATTTTGAAAAAAGAAAAATTGCACCTCAAGATGCCAAGATTGCAAAGATGAGAAATTGACACCAAGATGAAGATCTGTAGTGTTTTGTTTGTTTTTGTTTTTTTTTATATTAAAAATCAGATAGTTTTACAAATTTTCAAAGTTTGTTTAAACCTGAAAAATGTAAACAGTGTTCATCGTACTGTTAAATATGTCATGCCCTTAATCGTTTGATATAAAAGGGAAGTTTTTTAATGCCTTATTTAAATGCAATATGAATTAGGCGTACTTCAAATCTTGTGTCAATTTTCCTCATTAAAGAGGTATCAGTGCAATCTCTCTTTCCTTATTTCTTTGGCGGTTGTTGATCAACGATTTAAAATCCTGTACATTGACAAATAATGATACCAAGTTTTATAAAGCTATGCAAATCTTTACACCCCCTGGGGAAATTGACTTTCTGTTTATCATTTTATACCAGTTTCTGTCTAATTATGGGTATTGCTTCATTTAGAAAGATTTGGAGATTTTCGATAAACATGAAATTTGAATTTCATCATTAAGTATACAGGCTTTTTGAATTTGTAGAAATTGGACCCCTCTAAAGAGAAGATAGTTTTATCATGATATAAAAAGGGGTGGTTTATTGGGCTGAGTCTGCAAAGATCATAAAGGTATGTGAAACCATTAAATTGGAGACAGCATTTCAGACACCCTTGTTTGTATTTCAAATCATAACAATGCTAGGTTTGTAAAAGACAGCCACAAATTGATAGCAAATGTCACACAGTAATGATCTGGAAATATATATATATAATTTTTATGTGCGTCAGTTTTGATGCCACTTATCAGGTATAAACCTTACTTTCATATAAAAAAATAAAAACTTGAAACTGGAATCAAAATGTATCATCCCTTTATTGCCCTAAATTGGATTAGAAAGATTAGACAGATAACCTTTTCAAAACAAGTGAAGCTTTAAAGTCTGTGAAATTGTTACAATAACAAGAAAAACCTCTAAAGTACAGGAAATTTTAAACTAATGGTTTGACAATCTCTTACATGTCTACTCAATTTATTGAGAAAATCCAAGAATTGCAACATAATATTTTACCAAGAGGAGCATAGTACTTTTGAACATATTTTGAAGGGGGGGTGTCTTTTCCTTAATATTTTAAACTAAGGAAACTGCTTGCATAAACTTGATCAAAAAAACTTTTTAAAAACTTTTTAAATGGGATATTATAGAACTTGTTTCCTTAAAAGCTTAATATAATGGAAGACACGGCAAGTTTTGTGGTTTTCCTTGAATTTTGAAGCAAAACAGCATGGCAATGACAGTTTTCTCTGTTAAGATTTTTTAAAAATCATTTATTGATAAAACTGAAAACAATTAAATAAAGATATTTCTGTATTTTCTTTCTTTGGAACAGGATACAGGAAATTTGATCAACTGTATGAATTGTATACCACAGGTTAACATCAAGGTCTTTTGGCATAAGTAAATAAAATGGAGCTTGAAATATATTTTATGCAGTCTTGGGTAATAGCACTTTAATATACCATTTCTTGGTAAACATTATGAAGAGTCTATCCAGGGCTGTCATTGGAATCCAACAGGGCTACATCTGTGTCTGGGGTCCCTGTCGTTTGGCAAACACCCATATATAATGACATCTTTGTCAGTCGCAATCCAACGTGTTTGTGGAACACCTCCATTGAAAGACATTTTGCAATCATTTAAATAAATTGGTTTCATTGATTTGTTTGTAGAAGGTTTTCAAGTGCTGTTTTTTGGGACAAATTAGCTCTGATGTCTTTTTGACATGTGTGTGTTATTTACTTTTGGGCCTGTCTTGAAGATTCGTGGTGATTCTTTCTTGCTTTCTCCTGCTCCGATATTAAAAGCCCACTTAAAGATAAGGCTCAGCCATTGACCTCAGTAGCACTACATTGATATCAACTTAGAATTTTACTAATTTGTTTGACTCATAGGACTTCTTTTCATAGTGAAGTGTAGAATATTGTGAAAAAAATTTCCTTAAGAAGTTTCCATTTATATTTTTATTTTTATTGAGTCTTTATGCTTTGTTTGATTTTTTTCATAGTGTACACATTTGTTTTCCCCAATTATGAAGGGTAGGCCACCAATACTTTATTTGCTCATTGAGATTATAAATTCAGCTTTTAAATTTTAGTTTTGGTTTACTTTTTTTTTTTTTTTTAGTTTTGTAGTCTTCTTCCACACCAACATTAGGACGTTCTAAATAGTGATCTGATTGTAAGTACTATAATTCTGTTCTGCATTTTACTATGTAAAAGTTTTTATTGGGCATTATATTAAGTCATATTTGACATCTAAAACCATTTCTGATGTCTTATTTCATTTTGCAAGTGTAGGAGATTTCTTTTCATCAACATATACTGTAATGAAAAAAAATATTGTTGAATAATCTCTCCTTTGGTAAAGTAAAATTGGAATGGTTTGTCCAATTTTTTTTAAAGGGAGAGAATTGAGTTGTTAAAGAGGTTGATGCATTGATAGTCGTGATAAACCTCCATCGCTGCTGTGGATTTTTAAACCAGCTGACTGGTCTGTACTGAAAGCTAATTGAATTTTCATTGTTGACCATTTCTATTGTCCCCCAGTTTATTATTTGTAACCTGTCTGTGATGGGTTATGTCAATATTACTGCCTTAGCATGGTTGTGTTTATTTACTTTTCCTCCGTATCAATGGCCTTTTAAAGTTTTACTCATTTAGTGGACACAGACTCTTCAAACAGACACATATTTATGTTTCTGAATATCAAAGGACTTAAAGAGCACAACCAGACATGTATCTGGCACACAGGCTCATGATGTCTTAGCTTTTCAGAGTTTTCTGATTTTTTTTTTTATGAAATGAAAAAATATGTTCTTAATAGGGTCCTTTTTTTTTTCTAGCAATAGAGATTCTGAATTGAGTGTGTGATTAGATAATTTGCATGGCATTTAACTTTTCAGTTTACAAATTAATAGTTCTATCAAATTTACCATGCAGAGATTTTAATGGAGAGATTTTAATGCTAAAAGACTTGTTTGATGTTCCATAACATTTAGGAAAATATCAATAAAGAACCAAGGTTAGATAATGGTAAAAGTACAAAATATCAAGTTATACTTGGTAAAGATAGAAATTTAGATGTGATGTAATAGAAGTAAGGCATTTCTCATGTTGAGAAAATTTATACAAATCTTGTAAGTTGTAAACAGTAAATTGCTTTTGATTTCAGACATAATTTTGTGAGATATTCAGCTTGCAAATACATGTATTTCATTCTTTAATACTATAGTTTAATACGTGTACTGAAAATATTATATTGAGCAATAACAAAATATTATGAATATTTTGTGTTGCTGAAAAATATTAAACAACAATTTGAGGAAAATATTTTGTCACAGATCTACAGTATTTGTATTTTTAAAGCAAACCAATTTTTGTTTTCTGAATATCTTTTAAGTAATGTGTAAAAAAAAAAAAAAAAAATACTATTTTAAATTTTAAATTGAATGAATATAATCTGAGGGATTTTAATTTTGTTAAAATTTGTCAGATTTCTTAGCTAAATACTACTAACTTTTAATAAGGTTTTTCAAAGACTAAAATTCAGAAACCCACAAAGTTTTATGTTTTTATTTAGACAGTGAGATATAAAGAAACATTTAATTTTCCTAAGTCAACTCAACAATGAATCAAATGACTCAAAAGTCTGACAAAAGTGCTAAATTCTACACAACAATTAAACAGTTACATAAAAGATTCAAATACAGTTATATGGAATTAGCTTGACCACATCTTAAAGCAAGTTTAAATCTGTTGTGGCATACACAATTGCTTTTTTATAGACCATCGGTGAATTCAAAGTGGGACGAAACCCAGTAATCAATTTAGATACCATAGGTAGTATTGACCAGAGGAAGATATTGTTTACCTATGTCCCAAAAGGTATTGAATGATTAAGGTAGCTGGATGGGAGGCTTTGTGAAGGGGGAATCGGCCAAGACTAAACACTGCTTATTTTCTTTCAATATTTACGCAAATCAACAGCAAATACTGTTGAGGGGTAATCGCTGGAAAGAATTTTGACCAGGGAAGCAAGAGTGATTGGATGAGAAGGAAATAGGATCAAAGGGGATTTTCAGAGGGAGAAACGGATGAAAAAATAAATTTGAATTACATTGAGGATTTTTTAGAATTTTAATTAGGTGAGAATGTTATTTTTCTTAAACAAATTTGTTTCTTAATTATTTAATTAAAGAGGTTTCAGTATGTTTTTAAACACATACTAAGCATTCAATAATTTTTAAGTTATAAATATATTTTTGATGTTTCTGAATATTAATATGTTACAAAAACATCTTTTGATGAGAAAAAAAGAATATAAAAAAGCAATGTGAAGTGCTCTTATGTGCATTAATGACCATTGACAGTATTATCTCAATGCAGCCCAGACGGACAATTAATCATTCACTTTTTGTCGCCTGAGGAGGGATCATTCTTGTTAGTCACATGCTTGATAATTCTCCTCATTTTTTCCAAAAGATTAACCATGAAGACCTTTAGTTGCAAATGTTCTTTGTAATTAGTGATACCATACAACTGTTTAAGTGTGTTTGTGTGCACAAAAAGGGTATCATCTGGGGTACAATACAAGCTGGAGGGCCCTTGTGACCCTTGTCATTACTTTCCATTGTCCGTTCCGATGGCTAGACGGTTCCCCGATTCAGGGGTTATTATAATAATGGTGTTGGTTGTTTGGCAATACTGGGTAGAAATTTGGAGAAATCAGATCTTCACGAAGCTGCTTTGAGTCCGCGTCGCTCCTGGGTATGGGACGGTCTCCCTCCTGTGTTACAGAGTGCTGTGTCCCACTGTGATTAGTTGAGGCCAAATGTCACTTGTAATTTGTCATGTCTTACAAACTGTACCCCAGACTTGTCAAGGAAACAGTTTATATGGCATTTCTAACATATTTGTTTGTGGCTAATGTCTTGTTTTAATGATGTTTTGTACCATATATCTTTAATGTAATTGCTGTGGATGAAAAATGTTTTCCAAAATTGACCTCCTTATCGATAATAATTATTTTCTGGCATTATTGTGTCTTGAAAAGCTTCTGAATCTGTTGAAATTGTATATTTTAACTATTAGAACTTTTATGCTTGATATTATCTTCAATTATGAAGCTGTGTTTCAAAGTATGATTTGGGATGTGATGCTAATTTTTTATCTTTTTAAGTTATAGTAAGCAATAAAGATAATTTTTTAAAAACTTTATATTTTCCTTTCCTGTATGAAAGAATCTTTAAGACTATGTCCTGACTTTTGTTAACAATAATCAAAGTTGATAAGAAAATGCTTAATTTCATCATTCAAAGAAATACTATTGTTTCTAGTAAATGGACTCATAAGTCTGACATGAAATTTGGAAATTTAACTCCCCAAAAATCACACTGTATTATAATTAATATGGCAATCAGAAATGCAAAATACGAAGGACTCTTGAACAAGGTTGAATTACCCCATAATCTTTAATACCCAATGTTGCCAAGATTGGCCAGTATAATATTTCACAAGAGGCTCAAGCTAAGCCTCTTGAAACCGGACATTGATACTTTATCCCTTGCTACTAGCATCACTGTAAGCTGTAGACGACCCAGCCTGAACTGTGGGTGACATTGGGGGTATCCTTAAGTCCATCTTAACACCGAATGGCCCCCACTTTTCCTCTGGCCATGGATTAATTGAAGAAAATGAGAAGAAAATTTGGAAAAATTGTAGAATCCTTGCAAGTGCAGCAACTGAAATTCGGCCTCTTGGAAGTTGATCTAATTATTTTCGCAGCGAATGGGCAGATAATTATGAGGGTATAACTGAACAAAGAATTAATGTCCCTATGTTCTGGGAGAGTAGAGAATTGCCTACTCAATGTTTAATTTCAATTTGAATATTAATGAACATGAAGCAAGATTGATTGTTTTTCTTTGTGATTAAATTCCAAAAGTTTTTATGCTTCATGTGAAATAGATGTTTTCTGATTATGGCTTTATAAAGCTAATCTCACACTTTAGTTCTCCCTCCACAATTAGTGACCAAAAGAATAGTTACAGATCTAGGAGTTCATTGTATTCTTCAGTACGTAAGGTCAGTTTTACTAATATGATATTACATAAATGTAGGCAATATCTTGGTAATGATAAAAACAAAATACATGTCTTAATTGCAACTCTTTGGGTATATAGACTACTTGACATTGCAATTAAGCTTTAATCATGATGTTTTATACTTCTTAGGATGTCATTTGCAATATTTTACTTTGAAGGGGTGGAGTATGGTAAAAAAAAAATGAATTTGAATGATGAAAAATATGTAAACACCTTTGGTATATTTTAGTAACGAAATAGAAGTAATTATGGTAACCATTCACTAAACAAATAGTCTCCTGAAGGATAATGCTGTTGTAATTATGAGACATACATACACTTCATGACTTCATGACGCAGCCTACTAGAAATATAGATAGACCCCTTTCTATTTAGAACTGATTAGTGAGCAGTTGTTTTGTAGTAAGGACAAAGAGGAATCTTATGCTTAGGAGCCACCTTATGATTAACATCATTTAATTAAAATATCAAAAAACTAGGCCTGTAGAAGTGCTGTGAGAAAATTTTTATACAGTGCAGAATTTTCTTCATAGTTTTTCAAAATAGCTTTTTAGTTTAATCTGATTTTGACCTAATTAAAATTATTCTTTAGTGCAATTCTCATAAGTATGGGAAAATAAGAAAATGAAATACTGTGATTGATGCTGATGTAATGGGAGGATAATGCTTCTGAGGTAAGCAAGGTTATGAGGAAGTTTCCATGAGACTGTAAAAGAATACAATGCCATTTGGAATGCCTTCTTACATTCGTTAATTTTCTGCACAATTTTTTAAAATATCTGTTTAGGACAATATGATTATGCATCTGCTTGTTTTATGTAGGTTTAATGGTGAATTCATAGTAACTAATAGGCATATAATTGCAAGCATAGTTTTAATGATGTGGTTTAGTTCCATTTCAGCAAATCACGATCCTCTCCAAACTTTTGCAAGATCAGTTAATTCCTTAAAATCATAAACAAATGGAGAACCTAGTGTGGACAGGGTCAT
The DNA here is from genome assembly GCF_032062105.1 of Saccostrea cuccullata. Taxonomy (NCBI): domain Eukaryota; kingdom Metazoa; phylum Mollusca; class Bivalvia; order Ostreida; family Ostreidae; genus Saccostrea; species Saccostrea cuccullata. The sequence continues at coordinate 108,691 of NW_026918126.1, forward strand.
GACCCTTGGGTGGATTACTGCAGCCACCTTCAACAAAATTCCTGGATCACCTCTACTTACCGGAATTAAACGCAAATTAAAGCAAGTGTTTTTATTGACACCATAGATGGCTTTTTAAGACGTAATGCTTGTCATCTTCCTGGGGTGGATAGGGAACCTGGAATTTAGTTTATACTTGTGTACCTAGACTGGGTAAATATTATTTAAACTTGGAGGTAATATTTGCACACGGGGGCTTGATTTGGGCTTTGTGATAAGAATTTTCAGATGTATGAAGATAAATGTGATTTTGTCAGAGATACTAAAACTGTGGCATTAAATTTTTAGGGAGTCTTAAATTTTCTGAGAAACTTTTCACAGCAAAAAAAAAACCCTTTACAGTACATGTGCTTGAAATAAAGTCAACATAGGTGTCAAAATTTGCACTGAGAATGATCAATATTGACTGAGTTAAATGATCTTGCTGCAAAAAGTTTTGTTATAGCAAATTTCTTTGCAGAATGACAGCAGTCGCTTTCCATTCAGCTATTGAGTGACTCTAACCAGCATTTGGCCATAAAAAATGATACTGCATTATTATCAGATGAAATCTCGAATATCTCCAGAAGCTGCATGGGTTTTTTAGGTGCTACCAGTTTAAGAGTCTGTTTTTCTTACTTATCAAATATTTTGACAGTGTGAGATTGGCTTGATTTATAAAACCAACAACTGTGTGTCATTACTGCAGGCGGTTCCCAACTCTGATGTCTTTACCATCATGTAACTGTTCTTCCATTTAAATCTGTATTACATTTGTATTTGAATTCTTAGAATTTCTCTTCATCTTTGAAGCAGTTTCTTGTGATCTATTTTGAGAGTTAGATTGATGAAAATTAGATACCAAAAAGAGACAATTCACACCATTGTATACATGTTTTTTTCTTTTTGATAAAGTGTGAAAGGGGCAAGCTCCATTAACTTGTAAATCAACCACTTGCAGCATTGCTTTTCTATTGCATGCTTGTGCTGATGCACAACTGAGACTTAAGTTTTTTTCTTTAAAATAAATTTGCTGCAAGTAAATTAAATATTGTTCTCCGATTTTGTAAATTGGCTTTAGGCAGTTAGAGGTATCATAGTGGTAACAAGGTTATAATATTCTGGCCTTTTGAACCAACAGATCTCATGGGATCTAAGGCAGGAGATACAGAGTGCTAGAGTTCCAGCAAATCATTCAGGATCTGAGTGATTTACTCCTTGTTTTCTAGGTGCTACTTCCTCTTCATGCAGATCAAAATCTTTATGTTTGTTTTTAATGAAGATTTATATAAAGTTAAGCTGACATCCTTCTGTCCAACCTAGAGGGAGGGGCTGGAAAAGAGTTTGGGGGTCTCAGTAGCAGGTAGGAATATGGTCTTGTTGTATGAAGCTTTGAAGTTAAAGAATGACTGTCATGTAAAAATCAGGAGGTAAGGTAGGTTAGCATCTTAAATAATCATGCATCTATCATATTATGGACTTGTAATACTAACAGAACATCTTTCATGGAAGCAAAGTTGAAATATTTCTTTTAAAATTTTAAACCGTAAATTTTATATGAAATATACCATGGATTGTTCATACCAGTATGATTTTTGAACTTGTACTTCAGGTTGAGAGTTTTAAGATTTGAATGTGTCAAAACTAAATGTATGAGCTCAAATTTTGTCAGAAGGACATGATTTTTACATCATAAAGAACATGCAGTTTGTTTTATCTTATTTCCTGCTTTTGAAGAGTCATCAGGTTTTTTTGTGTTACACTTACAAAATTGTCTAAGGTTATGTTGGGTTATTCCTAAAGAGACCCAAAACTTCACCTTTTCTTTTGATATCAGTTGATGATCTTTTGTGAAAATGAAATTCTATACAAGATATTTTTCTCTATTTAAGTTAAAAAGTATGTCATTATTTTTATCATGAAGGCTACTTCTTGTCTTTTTTTAAAGCCTTTTAGGGTCAAATTGCAAAAGAGGAGACATCAATAGCTAAAGTTTAAGGAAAACAAGAAACATTACTGTCTTTATCTAAAAAGCTTGGTCGTGCACCATAAAATTATAATTTGTAAATAATTGGTATGGAAATTTGAAGAAAATATTTTGAAGTATGAATGAGGGTAATTCTTGTCAAGTCTTTTAAATATCTTATTGAGAGATGGAAACTTCATAGATATCATTTGGATGTCCAAAGGTTAACCAACATCACAGGTAGGGTAGAGATAGTCATTTTAAGCACCGTAACATTAGTATTTGTATTTAATTTATTTCCAGAATGAAAATTCTTCCTGCAAAATTTCTGAAGTTGTTTGTATGTTAATTTGTTAATTACTCTGGACAAGAAAGTCGTACTATGAATTTATTGGGGGGGAGGGGGTGTATGTTTAACAGATTTCTAAAGCTGAGGCCTGTTTTTTTTTTTGAAAATCATTCTTAAGAAATTTTATTTTGCATAATTTATACTAAATTTTTTGAGGTCTTCATCCTAACTATGGGTTCTTTTGATCGTACTCCGGGCAAGAATAAAAAATATTAATGTTTAAGATATCTTCTTCAAACATGCATTAGCACTTAAATGTGTATAAATGAATCTCCAATTATATGATGTCATATCAAATTCATATGATCTGATAAAACAGCAATTTAAATGAAGCCATAGTGGCATAAAAATCTAATGTGGCCATCTTCTCTTTTGCCACCATTCCATCAGATTTCCTTTTAAACTTTTTTATGGCATATTTTAACTGGAAAGCGGTAAAAATCTAAAGGCAAGCATCATTAGTTTCTACAAATAACAAAAAATTGAAAAGCACCACATTGAATCTGATCAATGTCCTTCAAGGTGACTTCATCATTTACTGCTATACAAAAAGGGTGGAGTTTTTTAAAATAGGCTAAACCAGGTATATGTTTTGATTCCTTCCATGGAAAAATCATGTGTTTAATTGCAAGTTAACTTTTTATTTATCGAACATCAATAGTCTCAAAACAAGTCTTTTGAGGAGGAAAAAAATTAACAATTTTAAAAATTGTGTAATATCTGACTGCTGACTGTTATTCAATAACTAGAATCAGGGAAACAGCTGAATTGAAAGTTGACATGTACAGAAATTTGAATAATTGATACAGAGTTTTATGTTCAGGTATAAAAGTATTTATGTGCTTTGTGATTGCCTAGCAGTGGTTGAATTAATACTACCATCAACGTACTATTGTTGTTCATGGAATTATACTGTTATAGGATGGATTTGTGGTAGTAACTGTAGCATCCATTTGTAAGTAGAGTTTTGGTGTAGAAGTGTCTACATCCATACAATATGAACCATGTTTAATTAATCCCAATTACATGATGTATCTTGAAAATACTTCCTCAGTCTTTTTTGGGAAATGGAAGAAAATACAAATTGTGATTAAAAAATTATGTATTGTTTTAAATATTCATAGATTTTATAAGATATAATCTAAATAGTTATGCAGATTTCCAAAACTACTTTACACATACATATTTTATGGTATGGACAAACTGAAAAAAGATTTGTATCCGTGATAATTATGGGGTCAGTGTTTGATATCCAGAACTTTGGAATATGTTTATCCCCCCACCCCATTTACCTCATTTCCTCTTATTGTCTGTTGCAAACCATGGAGTAAATATTTTATCTCGCATGAAGACATTATGTGTTATCAAACTATGTATGAACCATTTCCTATTTCCTTCTTTTAATAAATTTCATGGTGTTTCTGGAGATAAAACTTGCATCTTTCTCTAAAAAAGAATCAGATATAGAATGCTGAGTAATCTACAGCCACAGTTTAATGTGCTCTGAATTTCATACCAATATTTGAAAGATAAATAAATAATTTTGGTACAGGTATGCATTTTTATAGGGCATCAGAACATTTAGTCATAGTATTTTTTATCCATTACTATTATGAAACTGATGTAACATCCTTTCCACTTCCATAGAGTAAAAATGCATAAATGGCTAAAAACAGAGTTTTTGACCCCCTACACTGAGCCCAAGGGGGGGGGGGGGGGATTATTACACTTTTTGTTGGAATTGGTTTATTTCTATCAGATATTAAAATTAATAAGCTCTTCCCTTATTCTAATTCTATAGATCTTCAGATGCTGCAAGCTTAGGGATTTCATGGATTTCCTTACCCTTCAAACTCTTGCAAAATTGTTCTGCATAATATGCCATATCAAACAATAGAGGTATCATAAGAAAAATTAGAAAGTGATAATGCAAAGGAAAGAGGAAATGAAAGAAAACTTCACCCTTTATGTAATGGGCAAAAAAAGTTTGGGTGCCCTATGTGCTGTGACTTTGACACTAAGGATGAATTTTAATGTTCATTTTCTAGCCCATCATACAAACACATACATACACTTTCTTGATTAACAAATTCGTTTACTTACCATATTTATATAGTGTTTTATGTTTGGTTTTGTTTAACCCCAAACCCCCCCCACCCCCCACCCCTAAGTATGAGGATACAAAGTCCTTGGACAATACCAGCCAATTGGGCGCTACTATTAAATGAAGATTATTTCCTGGTCAAATTGGCACATCCTTTGATAATAAAATTAATCAAACCTGTTGATTTCTTCTTCATTGCTTTCATATTTACTTAGATTTTGAAAGTTTTAAATCCTTTAATTCTTCAATCCCGTTTTTATCTATGAATTAGCAGAATTAGTTATTGGGGCACTCACTGAAAAGGAAATTTATATTTATTCTCTTGACATGAGCTAACAAACAGAAGATAAGCCATTGATGACATAAGAAGCAGACGTGAATTCCCTGAGTGTGACATCACTATCTAGAGTCGATTTTATCATTTTTTCGACAGACCTCATCTTTTACATGTATTAATGCAAAACTTTGCAGGGCTCCTTTTTTTTCAAGATAGAAAAAGATCAATGGTAGAGATAAGTGTATATATCTTTACTTGTTGGAATTATCTGATAAAAATGAAAAATGCTGGTCTATGGGGCTGGCAGATCATGGATTTACCATAACAATTAATCAAATATTTATTTTCATATTTGAAAATTTATTATTCAAGACAAACTAACCAGTAGATCAAATGAAATGTTTCATGTTATGTGGCGTGTCTTATCGTCAACATTTACACACCCTCCATAAGCTGTGAAATGGTCCTGCTTTTATCATTATAACTGTATGTGTCCCCAGATAAGAACTTCAAACACAGATAAGTTATCTGCCCTTTTCCCAGTGGTTATCTACCCTTGGTTGGAGAAGAGTCCTTGTGATCTACATGGCTGTCAGGGATGGGGGTTTGATATCAGTTGTTTGTGGGGATAATAATTCCTGTCAATGTCTGGTCTTGTTCCTGAAGGAGGAATAAGGAGGAATCTTGACTTCACTATTACTCATATGTTAAACTAAGTTTCTTCTTTTAAACCAGAAACTAAACTCAAAAACTTCAAAATGAAGAGAACATGATGTAAATTATGTAACAGATTAGAGTTGTAAAATTGCATAACAAATTATAAATTAGAGAGGATGACTAAAAAAATGCAACATCTTGATCTTTTTTGTACTGATTTTACACATTAGGTTCTAGACATTCAAGACAAATTGCATTAGAAAATGTCTTTGAAAATGGTATGGTTTAGTGCAATAAATAAAATTTTCATGATTGAAATAAAAGACAGCTTTTGCTCTGTGTGAGTTGAACTGATTTTCAGTAAAATTCTGAACTTTGTAATTGGTTTGTGACAAATCTCATGCTGGGTTCAAGTTTTATCAATTAGACTATCAAGTTATTCCTAATCAGCTGTTCTTATCTTTTTCTTGTGTGGTTGTTAAATCAGTTACCAAAAATATTTGTGAGAGACTGTGATCCAAGATGAAGACATCTTTTATCAATTGATCATTTTAATCTTACTTGATGAAATGATACCTTCACAGCCAAAACATTTGATATTGTACAATGAAGTCTCTTTTTACAATCTTGCTTGTGTCTGAAAGCTTAAACTCACTGGTAGCATCCCCGCCAGTCATTAAAAAAAATAATGTGAACAATTTATAAATATATCTTACTTTAAAGATGTATTTTTTATTTATATCATTCAGTTTATTTTTATTTACTTTTTAACGAAAATATCTAGGAAAACTGCCAAATAATATCATTTTAATTAATCCCCTAATGATACAACATAGAGTGGGGGAGGCTAAAAGTTTCCTTTCTGTCTATCTGTCTGTCTGTCATGAAATCTATATCGCTAGGTTTTTCTGAATTTTTTCTATGCATATTTGAACATATTGTGGTGTATTTGGAATGCGAGTCTAACTTAATTAGTGCATTATAGATATTTGGGGGGGGGGGGGGGGGGTTCTGTATTTAATAATATGCAGTTTATGAAGATGGATGACAAAAAATGAAGTAAAACTTTAAAGTTTCTCCAGCCTTTTTTATAAAGGAAGTAACTGGACATTTAGAATCCTTATCAAGAACAATATCTCATGTCAGGTGCCTTTTCCCCCCCAACATAATCTGATCTTTTTGAAAACTTCTGAAATAAAACCACATAATCTTGTGTTATTTTTCATCAGAGAATTTGAGTTGAAATGGATTTTTTTTTCTTTAAAACTTGAATCTCTTTGGAAATCTTGATAAGATAACGGGAATTTCTGGTACAAATGATGAGATGCTGATCTGCTCGGCAGGACGTCCCAGCTTGCGAAATGAGATTCAGGTGATAGTATCAATGGTAATGTTACTGCAATTCCACTTAAGAAGTTTATAAACACCGTTATCAGCCTCTATGATGAATATTAGCTCTTAAAAATGAGAAAACTCCCAGCAAAAAGGTTCTGTCGGTCCAGTTAGGATTTAGCCGAGCTGAAAAACTGGTAAGTAAGATATATAAACAGAAATTTCAATTTTTGGTAGATTTGTTTTCAAGACATTATTTTAGTGTATATTTATTCAGGGCTCAGTTAGCATTGATGAACACGATGAAGCTCTGGTAGTGAGTGATTTATTTTAGGCACATTCTGAAGATTGTTGAAAGCTTAGAGTTTGTAATTGGCCAAGATTTATTGGTTCTATATTTTCGACCAATTCTGATGTAGGTGTTTTTCTCTGGTGAATGATTTATTGCAGCTCATTTTATACTTCATAAAGAAACTTCATATATAAACATAATTTTACCTTTAAATTGCTGTTAATGTAAATATTATATCTTTTTATCTGTATTTTTTTGTACTATCGTGGAGTAGACAGCAATTTAGAAAAAGTCCGGGGTACATAAAGGAGAAAGAGGTCAGGTAGTTTGGTATCATTTGCCAAAATATCCCTCGTATAAAGTGAAGATATAAAAGGAGGACCTAATGGTCTCAATTCAATCTTTAGGTATAGTGATTATGCAAGTATAAGCAATGAGGTGCTAACTTTTATAACTGAGGATTTTAAGTGGCCAATTTTGATTAATGATGATCATTAATGATATCCTGTGATATATTCAGAAGTTAAACTTAAAGAAATTTGAGACCCTACAACTGCATTGAACATTTTAATTGGTGTCAGAATTTTAACGTAGAGTGTCAGAAATACAGGAATTATCCAAGGAGATTTTGAGAAGGTGAGCAGTTCAAACATATGCGTGATTGAGACAGGGTACGCAAAGAAGGTGGGAGAATGAAAGCAGTAATTGACTTGGTGAATCCTCAACTTATAAAGAAGATAATTATAAGTTAAATGATTTTTTGTGTTTGAATTATCATCTAGTCCCTAGCCATGGTTTGTTAGGGGTAGGCATCACAACATCTGAAGAATAGATCACCTAGCTGCTTTTATCTTGTGTATAGTATAGCTTCAGTGATCAGGAAATGGTTTACAACTTAATTGATTATAATTTAGATATCATTTACCAGGTCTATACTCATCCAAACAGAAGGTATGTATACATGCTGTCCATTCTGATATGATTATGGATATGACTTATAAAAGTTTATTGACTTTCATAATCTTAAAAGATTTCACGTTTTAATGCATGGCTATGTTTTCATAGAACTGTTCTGATCATGTTTTTTTTTCGGGGCTTTGTGATTCTCAACATTGCTAAAGGATTTTTCCCTATATCTAGGTACTGTTTTTATAGTTTTAGACAGATTTACAATGGTACATACTTGGTTGTAAACTTCAAATATTTTCACATTTGGGTTGGTTCAAATGCTTGCTCTCATATCTTTTTTGTTTGCCTAATTCATTGAATTTCACTGTCTAACACCAGAAATCTTTAAAGACAAGGTGCTTTAATAATCCTGTTAAAGTCTTAAAAAAATATTAGACTGATTTTACCACTTTTACAAGAGATTATTCACAGTGGTATTGCTAGGGACATGCTAATCTCGAGGCTTAGAAGGAGACTTTTTAATTTCTTTATTGTCCCACGTGTAAGTTGTTTATTTTAAAATCACAATAGCCCAATAAATTATAACACCCCATAAATTCCACATTTATTGTCCCCCTCAGGATTTGATTGGGGAAACTTGTCTTATGTCATAAAAGTATTAAGAGAACCTTTAATGAGATAGACAGGTAAAAATCTATGAAGGTTTTTCATCTGCTTCTTCACATAGGTGCTCTGATTGCTTATTGTTCCAAAATAAGAGAACACTGCATCCTGCAGAGTTAGGGTAGGGGCTGGGATGACACTAACCCTGTGTGGTTAATGACAGACTGTGAGCTTTAACTACAAGTTTGGTTCTCTGCAGTTTGGGTCAGGGTGTTAGGTGTTTTGATGCAAGGTGTGGAAATAGCAACAGGACACTGGATTAGGTGAGAAGAGTGAATTGTCCCCGTGTTTGTCCGACTTGCCCTAATCCTTGTCATTGCTATCAGTGGGCAGTGGTCATTCTAAAGAAACTTTTCATCATTGTCAAAAGTGTGGATCTTTCTTTTTTAAATTCTTGGTAAGATTATGTTTATTTGGTATTTCCCCTTTCTTTTATAAATTGCAAAGAGTAAAAGGGGTCATTTTTGTTATTTCATTCTTTATATCATTTGCAGTTTATATTTGAAATATACTAGTATCTGATTTTCAGTTGATTAATATTGAAGCAATATTCTGGATAAAACTGTAGAAATATTAATGTTAGTATCGGACATGTATCAACAAATGTAAAGTTAACTGTTAAAAGCTGTAATGAACCTGTTGTACTATCTGTAATTGAATGTAATATTTTGTAACAATTTGGAATTGGGGCATAAAAGTGAAAGGGCTTTAAACTCTTTTTGATGGCTAAATTTCATGATAATCTAAAGTATGCCATAAAAAGTTGTTTTTTTTCAAAGCAACACTCTGCATGAGTAGAAAAAGGAAGATTTGAGATTAGAGTTGGATTTCAGATAAAATTCAGAAGCTTATGTGCAGGTTTTTTTCCTACTGGATATGTATTTTCCTACAGACGCAGCGAGGAGTTTTATCTCTTAGCACATATTTCTATGTCTTGAAAATAAATCTTTATCACAAATTTAACATTCTTGCAGTCTTGGAAATGGGAGTCATATGGGGTGAGGGGAAGAAAAATAAATGTCCATTTCTCGTTTCTCAGTGATATGCCACTGCTATTTTTTATTTATCTTTTTATTCTCTTATCTCATTAAAAAAAAAAGGATTTTTCCCAAAACACTTGTTTCAAATCTTATCTGTTTTTCAGCCCACATGCACATCTCATCTTCACATAATTTTACTGCTATGGACATTAATAAAAGATATGTTTTTCAAGTTTGTGGAAATCTTTTATAACCTGGGACCTAGATATGATGTATTAAATATGATTCATAACCAAACAAGAACAGCAGTAGATTAGCCACAAAAAGGTACTGGTGTTGTCTTTGAAGTGTTAAAGAACTAATCTAGGTAGTAATTTGTGTTACTTGAGGCCAGTTTTTGACACCCTAGCAATGGATACATGAGTGATCTGCCAATACTTGTTGGGGAGTTGCGTTACCTGCTATCAACATTTTTGTTTCTTTGTGCCTAAATTATCAGAAAGGCCATTCAATGTTGGTGTTTTTGTGTCATTTTATGATATGTATGTGTCAACCTTTGATCCCAGTGTAATGTAGGGCAGGTGTAAATGTGAACACAAACAAACAAGTCCATGATAAAGTTTGCGTACAAACACATTGTAATAGTTAAAGTAGCTGATATCTTTCTACAGAGAAAAATTCTGTAGCTTCTTTGTCACCTGTTTCCATGCAAACAAAAAATAGCATACAAAATCAAAGGGAGCAGAGAGTTTAAATCCAGAAGGTTTACAATGTAATAGTACAAGACACTCTAGACATTATCATCGGTGTAAATTTTACTTTTACTTTTGTTGTTTTGAAGTGAAACCATATTTTTCAGGTGTGAACCGGAGACCAAGAATCATATTTCAGACATTATGTATGTTAATTCATGTAAATGACTGTCATTTGCTTTTTTTTCCGCAGCGAGTCGACTCCGTGCACCCTTAACTGTCAATCAGGCTCCGTTGGCCCAATCATCGATCTGCGTGGCTCTCACAGGTAAACCCCAGGTAAGCTCGCAAACACTTACTGCACAGGCAGCTGGTCATCTCCCTATAGTACCGTGGCTGGATAATGCCCCCCTAATCTCCACAAACTTTTATCTTAGGGATTTTTATTAGCCACCACATTTAGTCTTGTAATTGACAGTTTGTCTATGTCCAAGCTTGTGATCTATATACACTGTGTGTTAAAAGTGGGGAATATATTCTCTTCATTTTCATTTAGGGAATTTAATGATAAGTGCTGAATGGATTTTGATTGCGAGGAGGTTTTATATATAAAGTTATCTTAAACATGAATTTAATGGATGTACAATTTTAGTGGAAGGGATATTTTTCAAGCTTCATGATTAGGTGAGAGAGTATTTATAGATAATAATAATAGTTGTTCATGGTGTATCGTATCTATATGTGACAATAATTGTGTCATCATAGTACATTAATTTTGTTGTATATGGATAAAATGAATAGGACAGTTTTCTCATTTTCTGTCTTTATATAGTCACATAATAATATGATCATTTTTGTCTGTTTTTTATTCACAAGAAAATAACAAATTTCAAAAGTTATATATATTTTATGTTTTACAGTCATGCATGATAAAATTTGTGATTGTTTTATAACTCATCATGCAAAAAAATTATAATAGTAATTAATAAGTGTCAGCTTAATTTCATTTTGCCATCAGCTAAAACATTGAAAATTTATATAGTTTCTATTTGGTAAAGACAGTGAAAATTTGACACATGACCCTAAACAAAAACTCCCCCAGTATCCTTGTCATACATGCCAACCATTTGCTGATTTTTTTGTGAGGAAAAAAAGGTAGAAACAAGGGCTTTAATAAATTTTCTGTCAGCTGAATATTTTGAACAAGTTGACATGCATGTAGATGGTGTCTTTCTGAGAAAAGGCTAGACATTTGAACGAAAATAAAAACAAAGTCGTGGCAGCTTAGTTTTCTCCCAAGTTTTTGACAGGAATTTCACTCATCAAGGTTTGGCCCAAGACACTGATGGACATGCACATGGCTTGTTCATGGGAGATACAGCACAGTTTCATTTCTGTTGCAAAATTGTTAATTCCATAAGTCTCAAATTCACCTGCACCTGTGCTTGTCTGATGCTTGGGAAAAAAGCCATGAAGAAATTTTTCAGTACTAGCTCATGAAAAAAGCAAATAATTATTTGGTCTGTAGAGACAATATTTATGGTATCAACAAAATAATTTGTTGGTAAAGTAGACATGTGTCATTATAATTATTTTCTTCTTCTTCTTTATTTGTTGCATAATAATTCATTTTTCTTCTTTGTTTGTAGAGTAATGAGCAGTTTAGTTTCAACAGACTGAGCAAGACCACATACAAAAAGGTAACCTGAATTAATTATTACATTTAATAGCAATTAATATGGTGAGAAATGAACAAATATTAGTCATAAATTTCATTCTGTTAAATCCTCCATAAACCTCCCTGTTTAGAAATGAAGGTAGCCATACAGTACAATCAGATTGTACTATATGACTGTGATGATTTCAATACTATAGTCGTAGATAATGTGGCGGATGATATCATCTATAGATAAATGTTTTAAATGTAAATATAGGAATCGATGTCATTTTCCTGGGCCAGATAACATTGAATTTGAGACTCCTAAAATTATTTCCATGCTGTTAAAATATATTGGGATTATGCATTTATACACACACTAAAGTAAGACTGGTTTAAATTAAATTCGAAAATTTATGTATCCTTGACAAAATCTGTAAAAGATGTCCTTGGCTCATACCAGATTATAAAGTGAGAAAAACGTCAGTTAACAAGTCAACAATGAATGACTGTAGTATTTATTGAATGGAAGAAATTGGAACAAAGCACTCGGTTGTATGCCGCAACAATTTACCCTAAAATGGCAGTTTTAAGTCCGCTTTGTTTACTGTTTTTCCGAACTTTAATTATCAAAGAAGTGCACGCAATCAACACACACATGGACATTCTGATAGACTAATAAACCGTGAAACAATTGAAGGTTTTATCCCACACACTTATAAGGAAATCTGGTGTTGCCGTGTGTTCAATATTTTATTATTGAAATTACTGCATGCAACCACATAATTTTTTTTGACAAGCAGTGACTTAATACTTAGTCAGACTTCTTTTTAGAGGATAGTTTGGTAACATAGGGGTTCAATAAATTTCACTACCCATTCATTTTGTTTTGCACGACTCTATGAAAAAAAAAAATTTTAAATGGATATTCTTGTTTGTACCCGTGTAACAAGTGATAAATATTGAAATTCCTCAATGTTATTAAATTTTTATATTTTGATTTATAGTCTAATCACAAAATGATATTAAAATTAAATTTTTAGATGATTTACAGAATGTTCCTTTTCTTTAATTTTTCCCTGAAAGTTTTTCACTTTGGAATAAAGGTGTCTATTTATCTGTAGGAATTAAATCTACTGGTCAGACAATGAAAAGCTATATACAAGTATATTGTAAGAGGTAAAACTTCCTCACTAACACGTGTGAAGAAATGAGAAAGGAGGGGATTTGACCAATTGGATCTAAACATATATAGAAAAGGCTTGTACAGCTGCTGCCATCGCAAATGTAATCAATGCCAGGAAAATATTAACTGGAAATCGGATAAAAATAGTCTTACAAGAAGTGTCACACCCTAAAATAGAAATTATGTGTGGTATATTCATGGCAAATTTAATCCCAAGAATTTTACACCTTATCAACAAATTTGAGTTGAAATTACATTTCTGAGTTGCATGCATTGACGCCCAAAACAACATAAGAAAAAATGATATTTCTTTTATTTATGTTGTCTATTTGAAAATGAGAATATACTCAGTATGAGTAAACCAGGAAATAATATAGACTTTCATATTTTTTATGCATGGAAACACTTTTTGACATCTCTATCTTGCATTTCTTTTCACATTAGGTAGAATTGCTGTCAACATAAAAGATGTGTACAAAATATGTCCTTGCTTATGACAAGACTGAAATTAAAAACGATGTTAATTGATTTTAAATGTTTCTTGCAATTTCTCATGACCTAGTCCCAGTGGGTTTTGGCTTGAGGGATTCAAAATTTTGACTATCATTACATTATTTTGAACAGTGGAACAGTTAATTGATTCAAACAAATGCACATTTAAAAGCATATAAAGGGCAGTGAAGAAAAACAAATGCAAATTACATTTATCTTATTTAAAATTAAAATGTGGTGTATGTAGCCTATAATACTGTAGTTCCTTTATAGTGAATATGTTTAACACAAAGGAAATGGATTAAACATTACAATTTTGGCTTTGCTACTTGTTTAACATCATGGAGGTGACATTTACAATATCATAAATTATGATAATTTAAAAAATTTTTTCTTCTTGTTCTTTAATTTACAAAAAGTAAACTTGCAGGTTAATGAATTTTCATAAATTAGTATAAAACAGAAATAAAAATGAATGAAGAACTGAATAAATATAGAATGTTGACTTAGAAATTTGAACCAACTAAATTATTGGGCTTTTTAAAAGCTTTTCTTTAAAATGTTAGATAATTTCAACATGAATAGGAAAAAGATGTGGACCCAAAGTAATGGAAGATCTGTAGATTTTAAATTGAATATCTTGTATTCTAGCATTTGAAGAAAAGATGTTATCATTTATATAATAAACTAAAATATTTTTCAACAAATTTTTTTTTCGCTGGGGCCTGCAAACACTACACTTCTTTCATCTTAGCACATAGAAGTGGGGATAAGTTTCATTCGGGACAATAGTGTTTTTGTCTGTCTCTGCAGGACTGTTTTGTAAGGAAACAGAGTCTTCAATCATTTAATCTGATAAATCCTCGTGGTACACCCATATCCCATACATCATTTAATACATTTCACCATTAAAACTCCCCAGGATTTCTTTTTTAAAATGTTTGAAAAAAGCTCACGAAAGTGAAAATACACAAAAGTTTTTAAATATTTCTACCATCATGGGTTGGGAGTCTTTTTCTTTAGGACCATGTTCAGAATTCAAAGGTTAAACCAACACTTTTGTGGGGACAGAGAATTTTCTCTTGATGACCCTTTTAAGGTGTTCAATAAAACCATTATCACTTGTTTTTGTGTTTGCCTAAATATGTGACAGGACCATTTTTCGTTCATTGTATCAGGTCCTTCTTAAGATATCAGGAGATAGAGTAGTCGATATCAGAAAATACCCCTATCATCCTTTTCTTCTTTTCAAACGTTTTATTTAACCAATTTACTTTCTTATCAAACAGTAATGAGATTTGTTGTGCAGGAGCGATGTTGAAATTAAACACATAAATCCTGAAAAAGAAAATGGACCAATTGTCAATGTACATGCTTCTGTTGACAAGATGAGCATATTGTCGGGCTTTGTGGACGCATATCCCATACTTCTTAAAATTATAAATTACTGCAATATTGAATCATATAATTATGTCCAACTGTTGTTGTGAAGGCTTGATAAATTAATGCACTGAGTAAATATCAGGATCCCTGTGATAAATTTACTGTACTTTCAATGAATTTGGAAACCAGAATTTAATGAAGTGGTCTGACAAGAAAAGATTTTTTCCAGGGTTTGGATCTTGGAGGGTGTTTTTGTATCAGAATTGATAAACTGGAGGGAGTGTTGTAGTATGAGAGATATAGGTTATAAGGGTGTCCTGTTGCTTCAAGACAGATATAGGAGCCAAACAGTTCAAATACACTTCAGATTTTACAATCTGCAAAAATAATTTTGATACTATTGATGAATGTATACAGCTGTTCTTAAATATCTTGATCAGTTCTAGAGATAGGTTGTTAGGACCCAGCCTTATCTGTTATAGAGTTACAACAGCAGAAAGCAAGGCTGGGAGTTTTTTGAATTTTTATATAAAAACTTGACATCAGTTCAGAAGGGAGGTGCATGGATTTTGAAGTTAATGAATCTTACTTAAGGTAATTAAAAATAATTGATTAACATTATTATTATTTATTAAAAAGGTTTTTTTTAAATTATCTTTTTTTTTTTAAGGGGGTGGGGATGGGGATTGAGGGTGATATATCTTAAATGATAATTTTAGCAAGTTCTTTATTCTTTTAAATGAAGAAGAAATGAGGTTCCTCTTATTAATTTTGTTTTCTGAAAGAGAGGTCATTTTGATAAGAGTCCATAGGGAATATGGTCAATATGGTCAGACAATTCTATTTTGATGCAGCAGGACATATTGACATTTTGACCAGACAGATGACTGACAATGAGATAATTGTGTGCTAAGTGATACTAATTGATGGGGACTTTATTGGTACCTGCCATTTACCAGAGGGAGTATCAATGATAAGGGGACATTACTGTAGGAGTCAGGGCTCTCACATGGCAGATTCTTTTGACTCCACTTCAGAAAGATCTGAAGCACAGAGGGACTATAAGATTTCAGAGGATGGCTCATGAAGTGCATCCAAAGTATATGATGTGTAGCAAATTTTTTATCTTTTATCTACTTCACAGGATATTCTGTCCAAAGTCATTACTTACTGTAGAATTGTTGAGGTTTTAACAAGAAACTAATAGTTTTGTTATGGATTTCTGAGACTCTATGCCATAACGTACTATGGTGAATCCGATGTCATAATGTCCTCTTAATATCAGACTGTTGGCAGCATGGAGAATGAGTTACCATGGCAATGAGAGGATTTCTACTGATTCTACCTAGAATTTCTCAAGGTGCTCTGATATCTAGTGTCTCCCTAAATTCCATAGTTAGATCAGAAACAGGTGATAGGGGTTGTCACAGTGTTCTCAGCAGTTAAAATAGGTCTAAAATCAGACTAAAACCTCTCAAGTGTACTTCTGGGGAAAAAAAAGGGTTATGTCAGATTGTTCAGGTGAAAATTCCAGGAATATAAGTATGAATGCAACAATGTCCCAAAGACAGGTAGAGTCTAAAAGACTTCATATATATGGATGGTACTTGTCAGGCTATTTGATACCAAGATTATATGTGATTATGTTCAGATAGATTTTATTTAACTGGTATTTCTATAAATTGTTTCCCAATCTTATGGGTGTCTATAGTCCTTTTGTACTTGATTTTATTAGTGTGAAGTCGAGAGACAGAAAAGGATTAGTGGAAGTCAGAATTATAGTGAGGGTACCCAATCTGTTCTGGCAGTGGAGGGGAAAATGAAAATGTGTGGTAATAAAGTGATGATTACCCCCAGTGACTGTGTCCGAATTGTGGTGTATTACTACATTACATCAATACCTCCCCGGGCAGGCTTGACAGGCCTCTAGTTACCCTCAAATTATGTCACACCTTGTGTGTTTTTAAATACCCTCTTATGCAACTTAGGTATCAAATTCGGAACATACAGGTGCATCAGCTGATTTTTTTATTTATTTTTTTTCTAAAGGAAGTCGTGGGATTTTATCTTGTAAAGTATATTTCTAAAGATGTGTCAGGGTTGCTTATGTAATGACACGAATTACAACGGTAATGTCTTGATGAAAGGTAACTCTTATGTGTCAAGATGCAGAAATGTTGATGATTAAATCATATCTGTAATGTTAGTTCACCTTGCAGTAATAGTCATGTTTTATTACTTAATTCAAATATTGCTCAGATACGTACCAATAAGCTCATCAAAGATGATATACTCGCATTCTTGAAGTACTTAAGAATATTAGTTGTTAAGTGAAAAAAAATGTCAGAAATTTGGGAGGCTTGATAAGACTGGAAACCACAGACCAGTGCTTAATTAGATGACCAAGAGAGATTTATGGACAATCCAGATATCTTTGAAGGCAATTGAATAAATATTTTCCTGGCTGAAAATCTAGAAAACACTGTGGATTTGATCAATAATATCTGTTGAGTGCATTTTATGTGAGAGCTGTCTGTTAAAATGATAGAGTAAAGGGAGTGGCCAAGTTTTGCAGGTAGAGATTCTGGATTTTGTTATATGGTGTTGCAAGACTGTCTGCTTCTATTTCATTACATCATCACAAGGAAATTAATATTGATCCCATGAACAAAGCATTAATTTTATTGCTTATCAGCATGATCTCAATTTGTGGAAAAGTTGTAAATTGTGCTGGTTGAGAGCAAAATGTATATGCTTCATATTTCAAAGCTGTTGTTTTCTGCAGTTTTCTTCAAGTTGCAATACTGTCGATCATTGTTTTGTAACAAACAGGTCCCCTACATTTTCTCTATCAATAAATCTTGTAAATTACCAGACCAATGTGCTAATAAGATATACTTTAATTGTCACGGCATTCAAAGCATTTTCCCACTAACATCCGCAGTATATGGACAGTTATGACTTTTGGGTGAATGGTTCTATTTACTGGAACATCTCTGATATTGAAAACAGATATAGAATTATTGCACATGGAAGAAGTTTTCCCCTCTTGACCCTCAGTTAGATTCTGCATTGGACATGCAATAAACATTTGGACAGAAGGGATGATGTGTAATGATTGACAACTATGATGAATGCCCGTCATTTACAGCTCATTGGACAGACACATTTTTATTTGTGATTGGGACTGCAGGATATATTGACTGTTACACACTGTTAGGGGTTTTTTGGAAAAGGACAATATGTATATTATCATATAGATTTTTGGATTATGACATGACAATTCCATCAGGTATCAAGTTTCCTTTTTTTGTACTTTTGATATGTTTCTATTGTTGATTAATATATATGTTTAATAGGTTTGATTGTATTTCTTTGATTTTTAAATGGATTTTATTATTTCAATTCAAAAATTATTTTCAAAAGATGACCTTTTAGTATTATTAGAAATGTGGCTATTTCAGTCTTAGGAGAATTTTTGATTGGAAATATTGTTTGTCATTTACTGATATTGATGGCTGTCTCAAGTATCACTTTTGTTACCTTTTGAAAATTAACAATATTAATTATTTTTTTGGGATTTACCTGTCTGTGTTTCATCTTGTGTTGATGGCAACCTGGGAGAGTTTAGCCATAAATTTGGTGTAATTTTTCATTTCCTGGTTAATAAATCAAAATAAACCTGCCACCCTCCCCAGTGTAATTGAAAAAAATACAAATAAACATTAAAAGTTGAAAAAAAAGAGGAAAAATAAATAATCTGATGTAAAATATGATTCAAACAAGGTAGGATTTTTTATGAGAAGGAAGTCAAGTTGTCCTTGTAAGTGTTTAGAACAAGAGTCCAGTCATGTCTTTGTCACAAAAGAACATTGAATTGGACAGCTGTAATGATGTACAGGTGGCATAAAATAGCTGACCACTTCAAAGGCCCCTGCAGTGATTCTTCTCTCTCTCTCTCTCTCTCTCTCTCTCTCTCTCTCTCTCTCTCTCTCTCATTTTACTACAACCATTACTATATTCCCATGCATATTGATCTAAACAGGGGGATTTGTTTGAGTAGGGTGTTTGATCTCAAATGTACCAATATCTGTTATTCTTGGACTTTAAAAAGCAGAAAGATAAACGAAGACATTCTGTACAATTTATCAATTATTCAAAATATTATATTTTGAAGTTCTTTGTTCATTTGGACTCAATGGCGATTTTTATGTATGGGGAGTCTAATGCTCATCTGTGTGTGAGCTGTTCACACTCCTGGGTATAAAGGGATTCCCACCTCTTTATCATTATCCGCCCTGGGAACACCAGCAAGCCAAAAACACATAAAAATTTTCCTATTTGTCCTGGGATTGAGTTCCCCTCTAATCTTTATGTGGGCCTTATGAAGTGCAGTAAAAGTACCATAAACTGCAGTCCCTGCTGAGATGAGTGACTTTACAGCTCAAGGTTTAATGATGTCATGACTTCTGAGAGCTCTTCGATAAAAGGAGTTAGGGTTAGTGTACAGTTTAAGGTTTGCCAACTAAATTGAAATGTAAATTGAATTGTGGTGGTTCTTTTCATAGTGGTTTTATGGACATATTCTTTTTTACCTGGATCTTAGATCATTATAAATGAATTTTAACCAAATTTGTAATGTAGAGTCATAAAAAGGATAGAATGTGAGTTTTCTCTGTGGGGTTTTTGTTGTAATGAAATAACAGGTGGAAAACTGCAAACAAGCAGGTGAACAATTAATTTTCATGAAATGTTGAATGAATTAAGCTTGGCATCATTTTTCTTTGTTTCAAGCTGTCTGCAAATTCATCATGGTGATACAAAATAGCAACTAAAAATAGACTAAATTTTTTAAAAAGTTTTTTCTTCCTTTATTCAACCTTCTTAGGTTGAGAGTGAGATTAAATAGCTATTGTTAGAATGACAAGCAGAAAGAAACAATTTGTCAACAGATATCGCTTGTCAAATGTTCATCAATTAAATTTACCAGATCACCGATAGACAAGGGTCATAAAACACTTAAGCTGGTCACCATCTATACAGTGACCTAGAGCAGCCCCCAGGAAAACCAATGAAACATGCCCCAAATATCAAAAAGAATTAAAGAAGAGATTAGATAGGTGGTCGCCAGACAGGGAAGTTTTAATTAAATATCGATTACTGATTTAGAATACAGTAAAAACAGGAGACCTTCGAGTGATGCTTCACCAGCAAAACTGAAAAAAGATAACGACAGTGAAACTAAGACAAGCTTGTTTGTAGTTCTGGATGGTGTAGATATGCTACCCCGTTTTATGTTTATCAATCTTTTTTTTGTAATAAGAGAAATTAGAAATTCTCGTAAATAAGAAATTAATTTCTGCTACCAGCTTTCATTGAAGCACCAAGTCATTGAGTGAGAAATAAGTCAATAAACTTTGTGCATACAAAAAAATTGGTATCTAAAAAAAAAAAAAGGGGTAAAAATAACAAAAATAGTGTCATTACCCTCAATTTGACAAATTAAAAATTTACAAACAGGTCCCTAGAAACTAGAAAGGCATTTCTCAGAAGAAAAAAAATGTTTTTCAAACTGATGTGATATATCAAAAGATTATTTTTGCCTTAGATGAAAAATCTATGGATTATAATGCAAAAAATAATAATGTAATGTGCAACTAATGGTCTATCATTTATGAAATCCCTAATTTATGAAGGGTTAATTAACTTGTTTGATTTTGATGGAAATAAAAATTATAGGATTATTACACCTATAGGTTTGAACACCCAGAGGGGCCAATAGATATTTGCAGTAATGGCCATTAGTGTTTGAACAAGATGTTTTCAACACCTGCAGTAGCTTGCTACCACTAAACAGGAAGGGGAATGAAGTGGACAGTTTTATTAGGGGCTCTTATCAAAAATCTCTCCCCCATAAAACAACAAACAATTTTGATCACACTGTGACCCTCTGCTTTCTTTCATGTAAAGGGCCACATTTTCTCAACCATTCGGCACCAAATTAAAAATCCTCCAACTGTCATAATTGCTTGTGTATTTTATCTTGGTCAGACAACCTGTCTGTTTTGCATATGATTTTCATTTTCAATTTGCATAAATTTTGTTTCATTAATTTGCACAGGTGAAAGAAAGGACTTCTAAAACAAAAAGGAATTGAAACGGTGAAGATCTAGTGATTTGTTTTATGTTTGGATTTACCATTATCATCAGCCCTATGTGATTTATTGTTAAATGTGGATGTTATAAATGTGAACAAGAGAAGATATTTTTTTGTGTGGATTACTTGATTATGATACAAGTCACAGTGAAATGTCATGTAGAATTCATCACATCGCCTGGATAACGCTCGTCATTCTGTCCAGTCTTCAAGGTAACCTTTTTAGAGACACTAACTTTCTCATTGCCTCTAACATGCTTACATTAATATGATAATCATGAATTTTAGATATAAAAGATCATGTTTAATTTTCAATTTTTATAGGAAAAATCTTGATTTTGGATCAGAAAGCTAACAAATAAGAGTCTGTCTTGATCTGTAAATATATAGATCAATGGGTATTGATGTAAAAATAAATTGAAATGGATTGAATCCGACAATAAGATATATGGAAATGGATCAAATCATACAAAGAAGTTCTTCAGTTATTTGTATAAAGATCTTTTAAATATGTCATTCTTAATTTTTTTATTTTTACAAACTTCTGTTTTTACTTTCAGATGTTCTGGGCCTAGCATGGGTGCAGAAGCCCTCTGACACCACCTCTGTTATTGGAGGAGACGCAGCCTTCAACTGTGACTACACGGGGGCTAACCTGGCAACATGGGCCGGACCCCAGGGCTCATTGTTTGTAAACAATATTTCTATGGCTACAGACAACCGCTTCTCCATTCGAGGACTCTTCAATCTTCATATTAGCAATGTCAAGAAACAAGATCAGGGGGAGTACACATGTACGGTACAGGGACTGCCACCAGAGAAGGGATATCTCAATGTCTACAGTGAGTATACTCGGACATTATTCTACCAGGGCTTTACTTTCAGTATTCATTGTAGGATCAGGTGTGACAGACATGTGTTTTAGAAAATATTCATAAAGTACAGTAAAACTCAATTAGTACGAACACAGATATTGCGAATTTACAGATATAGAGAAGTCATCTTGGATCCCCAGCTATATAATTTTCATGAATAATTATAATGAATTACGGATATAGCGTAGTGATTTCATAGGTCCACGTGACTTCATTATAACCAAGTTTTGCTGTAAATTATGGTTGGTAAAAAAAAATCCAACTCTGGTGGACAAAAATAAAATTATTTCCAAGTTTGATAGACAAGAAGAAAAAGACCAGTCATTGATTATAGGGTAATGAAGTACATAAAAAAAAAATAGATGTGATAGGCCACTTCTTTTAATATTATGCTTCTATAATTACTCTGACCATTTGAACTCGGTTTCATAAAACATCTCTTAAACAAGCAGACAGTTTAATTTTTATAGGACTGCAAAATTTTAGTGTCAGACAACTAGCCATCATTTATACAACAACTTGTCTGTCACGCTCTCATATAATTACTCATGTATAACATGATTGTATGCTATAAATCAGTGAATATTCATACTTATATACATGAGATGCATTGCACATTTTACATTTTAATACTTTCAAAATCTTGAAAGAACAATGATATCTGAAACAAAATTAAAATGTAGAAGCAAGCTGGTAGTCTCTGTCACATTTTGATTACCGGTATGTATTTTAACCTCAATATCCAGAATTCTCTGATATCTTGAAGATTTTTTTCTTGGTCTCAAGGATTTTGAGATAATGAGGTTTTACAGTGAAAATTAATGATTAGTATTCTGACTTTATCAAGGAAATGTGACTGTTTTCAATTTGACATTGAGAAAATCAAAACTTGATAGACCGAAGTATTGGTGAACTAAATTAAGATTTTTTTTTTCAAATATCCAAGTTACAAATTTAAATTTTACTTTACAGTTCCTCCCCACAATATATCAGTCATTACAAATGACACCAGACCCTCCCAGGTTGAAGGAGACTTTGTTTCCCTGACCTGTTCCTCCATTGGAAACCCCCCTCCAGAAATAACCTGGTTTCGCGAGGACTCCCAGCTTACAGACAGTGCTACGATTCAGATCATCCAGAAACCTTCCATAGGACACGGAAACATTGAGACTCTGGTCACCAGTCAGCTGATCATCAAATTACAGTATACTGATCATAATAAAAACTTCTACTGTTCTGCCAAGAATGATGTGAACCTGAATAATCCTAGCAAAGTTCCTTTCCTTGTACAAGTGCAATGTAAGTACATGTTTATGAATCTGAAATGGATTTTAAGTATTACCATAATCATAAAAATAATATCTTTACATACCGTATTTAAAAGCAGAATTTTTAGCGAGGATTTAATATTGTCATTATTAGTGAGGGTGCCAAGATTGATAAAATTGAATATCGCTAAAAATTAATTGCATTTTATTTGGAATAGCTCTTTAGTGAGCTTTTTAAAATTGCTAAAATATCATTTCGCTTTAAAGGATATAAAAATTGGCGGTATTATTGACACTTAAAAATGGAGATAAACGTTTGTTTTGAAAACAGGGTGGCGGATGGCGGTATTTTAAAGAGAATTTTATATAGCAGGAAAAACGTTTTGGGAAATCATGGCGGTATTGCGAAAATGGCGATGAATCGCTAAATTTGTTTATGAATCTGAAATGGATTTTAAGTATTACCATAATCATAAAAATAATATCTTTACATACGGTATCATAAAATTAAATGGATAGGTGTTTTGATATGAAATGCTGTGAATTGTGCAATATAATTTACCTAGGAATACTGTAGAAGTACTATTTTGGTATTAATTTACGCTATGTACGCGGTCACAAACTTTCCGCGGAAATTTGTCCAAGCGTACTTAATAAAAATATAAGGCATATAGTGACAATCTAGAAAATCCGCGTAATTTTCTACCCACGGATTAAACAGAAATTGAGATTCCGCGGAATTATGACCCCGTGGAAAAAAGTACTTCTACAGTATATCAAAGTGTGATTTTTCTGAACTGTAGAGTTTTGTTATCTAAAAAGAGAGAGAAAGAGACTGAGAGCGATACAAAGTCTTTAGTGCCATTAACTAAAAGTGTATGCTGGAGAAAATGTTGAGACTTAACTTTCCTCAGAATTGAACTGAAAAACCTCATTTAATGAAGTTAAATGAATTTTCTGAAAGTAAATCATGGAATGCTGTAGATGGAGTGATGAATTATGGGAGTAAACTAATTTAATTCTCTTCTCATAGATAAACCCAGAATCACACTGGAGCCCTCTCCTCTAAACATCCTCCTAGGATCCTCCAGTCAGCTGAGGTGCATCGTCAGTGCTAACCCCCAGGTCACCAGAGTCAGGTGGCAGAAAGATACCCAGGTGTTGCAGGGTTAGTATGGATGTTCTTTTTCATTCCTTTCATTTTAGTATATATAATCGTCAGCATCATTATTGGCAAAATGCACTGTACATATATACAACTTTTAATAAAAATCAATACATTATTTTTAAACTGTGTATTCTTTTTAAAAAGTATTGATTTTTTCCATGTACAGAAAACATGATACTCAGTTTCAATGAAAGTAATAAAATGGGATCACCAATGTCCTTATTTTTCAAAATAATGAGAAGACTCAGAAAATAATTTGCAGAACAAAAGCAATTTCATTGCAAATTATGTCACTGTGTTTCAGATACTGAGGCAGTGCTACTATTTTCGAGTGTTGATAGAACTGCAGCAGGACAATATACATGTTCTGCTTCCAACACTATCAATGGCCAAGTCCAGACAGACAGCAAAAGTACATCTGTTCAAGTTATATGTAAGTAATATTGTGTAAAGACTACCATATAAAGTTGTCTATAAGTCAGTTTTGGGGGAGTTTAATTTTGGTCCAAATCTATGTGTCCAACTTAAAGGCGAGTCATTGAAAGATAGTTTTATAAAATTATGCATATAGTACAATTATTTATGAATTTTTATAGTTTTATTTTAATCTTCAGTGTGCATTACTTATTTTTTAATGATTTAGAAGTAAATATCTACATCATTTTTTTTAAATATTTATTGAAACCTCGCTAAAACATCACAGCATTGATTTAACATTGTCAACCAATTCTGGCAAAAAGTTGTACCGACTTGTAAGTGGGTCAATGGCAAATTCTTCCAAAGTAACTACAAAAACGCTTAGACTTATAGGCGAACCGACTTATACACGAGTATATGTGGTAAGTATATTTAAAAAGCTTTGTATACTGGTACATAATCAGTGAAAATGACCTAAATAGGTTTTTATTAAGATGCAATTAAACATCTTTATTATGAATATGTTAAAGTAACCATGTAAAATATATTTAAAAATCACAGGGAATCAAAAGCATCAATTTGTTATAAGCATGTTCGCTATAAGCATGCTTTACTGTACTGACTGAAATTGTTGGGCAAATTTAATCAAATACCTGTATACCACTGTTACAGATCCACCCATAATCACTGTACCAGCTACAGCAGTGGTCAATGACTCGGGGGTACTGCACCTCCACTGTGCCGTGGATGCCAACCCCCCACCCCTGTCTGTCAAATGGAGGAAGCTGGACAGTTCCCGCGAGTCCACGTCGGCCAATTTCACGGCCTCCCCCGTCACCAGGGACTATGAAGGAAACTACACCTGTATTGTGATGTATCGACTAGAGCCATCTGGGCAATCAGTTGAACAAAGTCAGAAATTCGCCTATACCTATGTTTATGTCCAGTGTAAGTGTTCATTTTAATATAAGCATGTCCTCCTAATATTATCAAGCCTATTGTTGTTTTATGAGAAGTCAGAAACTGTATAATGTTTTTTTTTAAAAGATGCTCCTGGATATTCCTCAATCAAAGCTGTCTCAAGTTCTGTGAGCATAGGAGAAACCATTTCTCTCACCTGCTCTGTCTCTGAACCAGGTTTGTCATACAAATACAGTCAATAAAAGAGAGATAACTCTTATTGTAGTCAACACTCTTCAGGTTAAATTTGTTGCATTTGGTAAATCATCGTTGCAGGATATCCACTTCCCAAATATGAATGGAGAAAGATAGATACCAATCGAGTTTTATCAAGCCAAGGATCCACACTGACCATTCAGTCGGCTGGACTTGCTGACAATGGACAGTACGCCTGTACTCCCTATAATGTAATGGGCAGAGGAGGCACAGCCACAATCATAGTGGAAGTACTAGGTAGGAATTTAGCACAAATACATAACTTTTATAATGACATCTGCAAGTACATTAAGCATTTAATTTACATCAGTTGAAATTCAATTGATTCTAAGTTAAATTCTTTTTGTTATAATAGCTATAGACTAGTGTACTTGCTGAACAAGGTCTTGAGCCAAGTGACACTTGTGTACAAAGTATTTTTAATATTATACAAACAATTGTTGTTATAATGCATTTAGAATTATAGTTAATGGACCAAATTTTTGTCAATTTTCCAGAGTCACCTAGCTTTGTGGAGTCTCCACCCACTAGTGCAACCATCACTTCTAACCAATCCATGTATTCCGTCCTATGTAAGGTTCGAGGCCTTCCTAAGCCAAAGTTGGAATGGCTGAAAAATGGTCAGGTCATCCAGAGTGGACCAATGTACAACATAACAGAAGAGGTCACCTCTGTAGAAACCTACAGTAAATTAGTCAGCTCCAGACTTCATTTCGCAGGTACGTAGTATGGTCTTTAAAGTTAAAGTGAAAAATCACACTTAAAGGGGAATAACTCTGGAATTGTTTATGATGTTGATATATGTAAGAAAACAGATGTTACCATGCAGTAATTATAAGAGAAATAAATGAGTTTTGTTTTCTTTGGTTTGTTGTATATTTTACAAAAATATGAACTAGTACTTCACTAACTGTAGAAAAAAAAACTATGAGTACACTAGTTTATCTCTTTGTTTGGCAGGTACTGGGCGACAAGGTTTGATGATTGATGATATAGCTAATTTTACTTGTCGGGAAGTATCGGGAGGTGAACAGCACAATTTAGAGCTTTATATCATGTGTAAGTAGATGGAAGTATATTGTATACCAACTATTATTTAAGACAACTTTTATTCGGAATTTGAAAAGTTGAAAATTGTCATCTGGCAATTAATTCTTGCAACTGGAGGAATATTCTATATAAATGAAATACACAAGAGATGTAAAAACTTGGCAGCCAGAAGTACTTGCAAGACAGATAATAAAGAAATATTGAAAAAGAATTTATGCATTATGATTTATTTTCAATTTTCATTAGCTTAGGGTAGCTTCATTTTGGGTTTCCTTCATTTTCCCTTTATTTTACAGTTAAACCATCAGTAGACGCTGATGAGAAGGTAGCCACCACGGTGAATCATTCCACCACCATGACCTGTAGGGGTAAAGGTTTTCCTGTGCCTACATTTGAATGGTTTAGAGACAATAAAATCATCCAATCAGAATCCCGGTTTACAGTAGAACCCACCATTCAGCTGAGTGCCACCGAGGCTAGCAGCTCTTTGTCCATCAGAGATGTGGTGGCCGGTGATTTTGGGGAATATGTGTGCATTGGTCAGAATTCTAATGGTCAAGCTCACAAAACAGTGCGTTTAACTGTGAAAAGTAAGTGATTATTTGTTTAATGCAGAAGTTAAATGTATTAAAGTAAATCTTAAATTATTTATCTGTACTTTAAAAAAAAATTTATTTGAAAATTTCTAATATGAATAAAAGTTTTTATTTGAAAATTTCTAATATAAATAATTTTTTTTATGTAGATCGCCCTGAAGCTCCCTACAACCTGTCTGTGATATCCTACACCTGGGAGTCGGTCTATCTGCGCTGGACCCCTGGGTTTAATGGTGGGGAGCCCCAGTCTTTTCACATTCACTTCACCAGTAGTGTTCCTCCCATCTACACAGGAGATATAATAGTCTCACCCCCAGATGCCACTCAGCATAACATCACTGGTTAGTTTTCACTGCTTAATGATTTCAGTTATTTATGACTTAAAGAAGGAGAAAGAAATTATCTTACTGGATTATTTTATATACATTTATCTGATTTCTTTTTTAGATTTGCTGCCTGGAGTA
Organism: Saccostrea cuccullata; assembly: GCF_032062105.1. Classification (NCBI taxonomy): domain Eukaryota; kingdom Metazoa; phylum Mollusca; class Bivalvia; order Ostreida; family Ostreidae; genus Saccostrea; species Saccostrea cuccullata. The sequence goes on from NW_026918126.1 coordinate 136,819, forward strand.
GCATACCAGTTTTATGTGTATGGCAAAAATTCTCTTGGAAAGGGAAACAACTCTCAAAAAATAATTATCAAGACCAAAGGTAACCAGGAGTTATTATTCTTTGATCATGAATAGATTCAATTGCCTCTATTACGTTTTCACCCATCATAAAAATGTCCTTTTCTTTTCCAGATTTTGCATTTCCATTAGTTAATAACATACCAGACTACTCAGCTGAAAACAAAAGATTAATGATACCATTTACATTAAATTCCACATACTGTGTCAAAGTGAAGATAAGTGTTAACGGTGGTAGCACCTGGCAGACCATTCCGATGAGTGGGAGGGAGTGCTTCCCCGCCACGGAGGATACCAGAGAACTGAGTCTGCAGAGTGATAGCATCAACCGCCTCAATGTGTCCATCTGTCTGTCTGTCAGACCGGATATCTGTGGGGTTCATCTGGCCGCACTGATTAGTAAGTAGAGACATTTTGATTTTTTAAGGCAGTGTCAAGATGTTAGAATGTTGAATTGGTGTGGGAGAGATGCCTTTTTTTTCCTTTTCATTTAAAGTGCAATGATTGTTGAATTTGCTTTTTTTCCTACATGGAATTGAATATAATTAACAAAATTTGGTAGAAATGTTCAGGAGTAAATTTGGTCATGATTGAATCTGTGCATAGATTTTCTGTGTATATGAAATCATTAATTCATTATGACACATCCCCCCTTCCCTTACTTCGGAACCTGAAGTTGTAATATGCATATGTAGTCAGTAATTCTGCTCTCTTTGCAGTCTTTATATCATTGCTTTGTAAATTTTAGGTGACAACCCAAAATATGGTTTCCAAAGTAAGTGATTATTGTGTGAATACCTATGCAGACTGTAAATATATGTATTTTTGTTTTTATTA
>NW_026918127.1:0-14101 GCF_032062105.1 Saccostrea cuccullata
TAAGCATATTAAAGGCAAAGACAATGTTATTGCAGATGCCTTGTCCAGAGTATCATGAACATATATGATTTTGTATTAATGTACATATATTTCATTTTAACAAGATAAGTTTTCATTGACATTCAAACTTTTTAAGGGGGGAGGTGTTGTGAGGTGTGTTGTATTTGTACTGTTTCATCGTGTCTATTATTAGTAACATTAGGTTTCTTGAACATTCCAGAGTGGTCAATATGTTTGGTCATTTTTTCTAGAACATTCTTGAACTTTATTCATGTCCAGAACTTTCCAGGAATATCATGTACTTACAACTTCTAGAATATTCTAGATTTATATTACTGTATAAATATCCTGTCAATTCGATGCATAGATACACTCTTGTCGTACAAGCATCATTGAGGTATTAGTGGTATATAATTTCACTGGGACATTGTGTGCAGCAACGGACACTCTGATGTATGTATTTTTAGATTTTTGCTAAGTTTGTACTTAATGATTTGTATATTACTGTAAATAAATTATTGTTAAGTTTAAACTGTGTGATTGATCTTTGCTGGCATTTAGGGTTATTCTGACCCATAACATACTACATTTGATGGCCAGTGAGGGGGGGGGGGGGCTTTGTTCAGGTTACAGTGTTTGTGTCAATTAATAATTCCTGGCAGGGCCCTAGAACTTGTGTCCTTGAGGTTGAAGACTATTTAAGGAGGGAGGAATATAGAAGTTCGAGCTATACGGACCGTGGATATCAGCCTGGATAGCTCAGTGGTTAGAGCACCTGAGTCCTGACTAGTAATGCAGGGGTCACGGGTTCGATTCCCGGTCCAGCCATATGTTTTCTTCATGCATTTCTCCTTTCCTACTACACTACATTCACATTTATTTATTTTATAATACTTTCAGCCTCATAGAATGTTACATGAATTTTCAAATAATTTATAACTTGGTTTAATTTTGCATATTTTAATCTTTTTGCAGGTTATTGAACAATCTCTGAAAACTGTCAAGTAAAGAGTCAGAGCAATTGTAGATACATGCACAGAAAATGAAGAAAAAGAAAAAAACTCTGCTGAAACCATGGATTAGATATTAACATAAAATAACTTTTTTTTCTCAAGTATATCATCTCTTTCCCAAGTATTCCAAAAGTGGATCTTTTTCAAATTTAAAGTGAAGAATCACAGGGAGCATGTGAGATTGTGAAACAGTCTGCCTACAAAAATTAAAAGGGATGAAAACATCTACACGTGTACCAAAGATGGTTGCACACTATTGTTCTCTATATATTTTCCTTATGATTTTCATGTACAGTCTTCTGTGTGATTGTTAAGTTGGGTGCAGTAGTAGACTTCTCCTGTGTAGAATTTTACAATTTAAATTCTGAGGTAAAATCCTGTTTTAGTGTTCATTCAGTTATAGTAATGGGCCACTCTCCTTTTTAACAGCTTGATGTCAAAATATCTCTCAACCATGAAAGCTTATCAAATTGTTTTAACCGAATAAAAACATGTATCATGTTTCCCAAACCAGATTTGTTCTTTTTTTTAAAAAAAAACAACCTCTTTTTAGCTCACCTGAGCCAAAAGATCAAATGAGCTTTTCTGATCAAAATTTGTTGTTGTCGTCATCATAAACTTATCACATTTTCATCTTCTTCTCAAGAACCACTGGTTCAATTTCCACCTAACTTGCCACAAAATATCCTTGAGTGAAGGGGATTCAAGTTTGTTCAAATGAAGGGCCACGCCCTTTTCCAAGGGGAGATAATCATGAATTTGTTAAAAATTAATGGCAATTTTAAAAAATCTTCTTTTCCAGAACCGCAGGACCTGGAAAGATGAAACTCATGTGGAAGCATCCTCAGGTAGTGTAGATTCAATTTTGTTTAAATCATGACCCAAACTCTCTATCAAGGGGAGATAATTAAGAATTAATGAAAAATTAATGGCATCTTTTAAAAATCTTTTCAGGAACCATTGGGCTAGGAAAGATGAAACTCATAATTTATGGAAGCATCCTCAGGTAGTTTAGATTCAATTTTGTTTAAATCATGACCCCCAGGGGTAGGGTTGAGCTACAACTGAAGATCAAAGATTTACATAGGAATATATAGGCAAAATCTTTGAAAATCTTGTTTTCCAGAACCACTGGGCCAGGAAAGATGAAACTGATGTGAAAACATCCTCAGGTAGTCAGGTAGTGTACCAGTAGATTCAAGTTTGTTAAAATCACGACCCCTCAATGGATGATTTAAGTTTTTCACAGGAATAATTACACCTGGAATTTTTTAAAATTCTTCTTTTTAAGAACCACAAAGCCATGGTTGGTCATATATATAAAAGTAAGCATCCTCACATAGTGTTGATTCAAGTCTGTTCAAGTCATAAACGGGAAGTAGGGGCTTGATATGGTGGGCCATAATTGGGAATCAAAGTTTTGCCTAGAAATATAAAGGACATTTTTCCCCAAGAACAGAACAGCCATGTTTAATCATATTGAAATGGAGACATTCTCAGGTTGTACAAAGTCTAAAAGGTTCAAATGAGGGCTCCCAGGGGTAGTGCTGGACCACAATGGGGGGAGGTCAAATGAATGAATAGGAAAAAAATTAATCTGTGCAAAAACAGCAAAGGCATTTGTTTTTTGTAAGCATCATCAGGTAGTTGGTAATTTAAAATTCCAGACTCCAACCCCCATGTAAACTTCTTAATACTTTTAATCACTTTTTATTAGCGATAACTTTACTTTTGCGTAATTACGCGAGACAGAATCCTCGCAAAAAAAAAATTCTCGCATATAATAGTATTCCATAAGAATATATAGAGCAATAACAAGAATTCGTGAAAATTTTGCCTCGCTAATAAAAAGTCAATGACAATCTCGCGAAAATAAGGTGTCGCGAAAATTTAGTGATCTACAGTACTGAAATGATTTCAGCGTTATTTCCTATACAATGTGCTCAGGTGAGCGATGTGGCCCATGGGCCTCTTGTGAATGAAAAGTGTTGCTACTCAAAGAAACGACATGTCTCAATGAATGTACAGGTGTGTGAAATATGAAAGCACTGGCGCAGTCGTGGCTAAAGTTAAATGTGGGTCAGACTCCAAGGTCAAGGTGGAAAGGTGAAATAAAATTACAGTGAGAAGGCCTTACAAGAAACACACAAGTGAAATATTAAAGTCTTAGCACCAATTGCTATAAATATATGGCCATGGTTAATGCTTTTCAAAAGTACATCAACATCCAAGATCAAAATGTCAATATTGTTTGTATGTTTGGGGAGGCCTTGTTGAATTGAATACAATTATGAAACACAAAGGTCCTAATAGTAACTGCTCAAAAGTTATTCCCAAGGTTAAAGTGGGTCAAATTCCAAGGTGAAGGTCAAAAGGTAAAATATATATTTTATAAATTCATATATCCATGCAAAGGACTTTAACGTATGAAACCCTTAGCGCAAAATTTCAGGGGTTGTAGACAAGGTAAAAATCGGGTAAATTCCTCCGAAACTGGTCATACTCCAATGTCAAGATATCAAATATTTTGGTACACAATGAAAGATCTTGAGGCAGGCGCGGATAGAGATATTTTTTTTTCCCAGGGGGGTCCACCTCAGTCAAAAAAAAATCTATCCAAGAAATTTCTTGACAAGCCAAAAACAGAAAAATACTAAACTCGCCCAAACGTCAAAAACCTATTTCGTGGTGGTGGTGGTGGTGGTAGGGGGGGGGGGGTGGCTAGTGGTGCCTTCTGTTGCCTCAAATCTTTAACTTTTCATACCCATTTTACACATATTCGTGTTTACCAGTGGGGTTCTGCGTTTTCCAAGGGGGGTCCATGGTAACTTTTTCCTTGTTTTAATATATACATTTTTTTAACCTGGTAAACTCCAGGGGGGGTCCTGACCCCCCCCCCCCCCACCACCCGACCCTCCCCCCTCTAGATCTGCGCATGTTGAGGGAATACAAAATTGTGTTGAATATGAAAGCCATAACCCCAACAATATAAAAATTATGGACGTTGTTAATGTTTTCGTGGACAAAAAAAAACAGATGGTTGAGAGGGCAAAAACAACATGTATATACCCATATTCTTTGATTACTGGGGCATAATACATGTAAAACACATAACAAACATACCCTGTAAAAATATCTTTACCAAAGAAAAATATTGAAAGCATTTCAATCTAATTTTGTCTTTCCGCTGTCAAATGAAAAATATGCTTTTTAGTCAATTGTCTAAACAATTTAAACACTGAAAGACTGTTTGCTAAGGAAAATTCAAAATTGGCTATTTCCATGGCAACTACTCAAATATTTTAGAATAAACTACGGTTCATCCCTTTTCTCAATATTGTTTCATATGATGATTAGATGGGGTCTTCTTTGAATTACAATGTTACGATGTATCACCCTCTGTGTGATCTTAAAAAGACCAGTATTATTACTATAACTCACAGGGGTAGAACATTATACAGCATACTATATTAAATGAAAGTTTGATAGGTTTCCATGACAACAGTGCATGTGCCAATTACCACATTAAAATTTTTTAATGAAATAATCAAATGAATTAATGTTGGGCTAATTGAATTTTTTAACGTGAAAATTGAATACGAAGATCATAATTATGTCTCTTTTTACAACAAAAGCACGATACATGGACATATATAGTTGCTATGACAACTAGCAAAACTTATTTAAAAAATCAAAATTCTGCACTAATATGCAATACATGTAGATTGATCCAAATTTTAGTTTTTCCAACAATTTTTAATCTAAAAAATATGTATAAACACAAGTAAATCTATCCTGAAATATTTCTGATGTTGCCATGGCAACGATTTTGAAAGTCAATTATTTTGGATTTAAGAAAAAACACAACTTTTATTTTTTGTATGTTTTTTGTTTAGTTCAAATTCACATTATACTTGATTGAGATGAAATTTTTTTCTTTAATTTATACTCAAAAATGTATAAAAATGCATTTTTCAAAAAATGGTCAATTTAGCAAAACATTGAGATTTTAGTGATTAAATTAGACACAATGATGATAGACATATGTTAATAACTTGCATCATTTTTGTTGCTTTTAGTCTTGTTCTAAAGCAGATATATTTATTTCATATTCAAATTTTTCGGTTGTTTAATTATCTTTGATTAAAAAATGTCAAAAATAGTGCTGTGAAAGGCGTCTAGGAGGCCATACTGTGGTTTCATCAATATTCGTTGAGCACCAATTTTCGTGGATTTCGTGGTTTAGCAGATCCACGAATTAAAATGTTCATTGAATTGCGAAATATGACATACATCTGTATAGGCAATGCTTTTGTCAACGAAATTACGTATCCTCGAAAACGTCTGTTTTACAAAATCCACGAAAATTGATGCCGACGAAAATTGATGAAACTACAGTATTTGAGCAATGTATGGTTACCATGGTAACGGAACCCCCAATTATTTTTGTTTTGCTAAATTTCAAGAAAGGGTGTTGAATAAGTAAAAAATATAAAATTTGATCAAAATCGGTGACATCACCTTACCACCCATTATTGAGAAATTTTTGTTCTTATGGAGAATGGCTCTTAAAAATACATAATTCAGCAAAAGCATGTTATATATTTGCAGGAGAAGGAATCACCCTCTGAAATGACAGATACCCAGGAGGCTAGAAGTTCTGATGAAGATGAACAGGTATAAAAAGCTACAAATCTTTTTGTGAATTGTTTTCAGAATTTGTTTAATAATAAAGATGATGCAATCATTCATTCATTGTGTGTATTAAATTTGGTGATCTCAGTCACACTAACGTATAGGCCAATAATACTGTATTGTTATCTTTTCAGGTTGAAAAAAATGGTGAACAGAAGAAAAGTGGTGCCACTGAAGATGAAAAGACAAAAGATGATGCCAATAAAGAAAATGAACAGGTATGAGTTCTTTTAAATGCATGAGAAGAAAAATATATATATACTTTGATTAATTTATGCTTTCGAAGAAAAAAAATTACTCTCATCACTAGATCTGTACAATTAAGGGGACAGCTATTTTTTCTTTTTATTTTATTCTTACCATCTTATTACAATTCCTGCAAACTTTGTTGATTGTTATGTTTTAATTGGATATGTCATTTACTGGTAAGAACTGCATAAATACTATGTACAATTGTTACAAATTTATATTTTATTTCACAGACAATTTTCAAGATCAAGAAAGTTATATACTCAGAGGTATGCCATTTAAGCATCATTTTAATCTTTGATTTTCAATAACTGTTTATTGTTTTCCCCACATTTAACATTCCTTTAGAATGAATTGGGCAAAATCATTTGTATGGTATAGTTTATTCTCATCTCAAACATCAGAATTGTCAACATTTTTATTGTGGACTCAACAGACTCGAATTCTTTAAAATTGCTTTTAAGAATGAGTGAAATTAATTTGGACTCTTTGATTGGAACTCTATGAACTATGTAAAATGTAATAAGTATATATTCAAGCATTTTTTTGTTTTTTCAGACGCCAGTGAGAATGAAGAAAATAGTACCCTCAGAAGTAAGTCTATTATTGATTTACTCATTTAATGTCTAAAATAACCTTTTAGATTCACTTTCATTTGTTTCAAATCTTTTTAAAGATATAGGCAATGCATTGGCATATGGTAACTGATTTTTTTTAATTCCGGATACCCGCAGTTCTCGCCTGTTGAAGAAGTCAAGGATTGACAGAGTAAGACACTTTTTTATATTAATTACTTGAAAGAGAAACAGTTTAATCAAAGGTAAAGACAGTGACCAATAATAAGATAAAATGAAATGCATTTATTAAATAATAAAATAAGTAGAGATTAAGTTGTGTTTTTCAAAATTTCATTAAATGATGAAAGAAATAGTTTTTGAGGTAGTGGCCTGTTGGCCTCTCATGTGTTTTGGTTATACCCTTGCTCCAAAGGAGGGAGGTATACCGCTTACCCTTATGTGCCTTTCTATCTATCTGTAACAAATCTTTGGTCACAATTACTCATTGCAGATTCTTGCTATTTTAGCATTTTCTTTGCTGAGGCATACCATAGAATCTTTTAGTTCACCAGAGCTGAAAGCTCAAGTGAGCTCTTTTTATCACCCTTTGTTCATTTGTCTGTAAACTTTTCAAATTTTCAACTTCTTCTCAAGAACCAAAGAGCCAGTTATAACCAAACCTGGTACAAAGCATTCTTGCATGATGTGGAGTTAAAATTGTTTAAATGAAGGGCCAAATCCCTTTCCAGGGAGAATAAGCAAGAAAAGACAAAAATAGGGTTGGATAAGCCCCCCCCCCAATAATGAAGTCGATAAATAAATAATGAAATAGAGAAAACTTAGCTAGTCTTTACTCGAGCCTCCTCAATAAAAAAAAATTCATTTTGGCTTCCCAAGATATTGTTTGGTTGTGCCCCCCCTTTAACTGACATTGCTTGCTTCAGGCCTGTTACATATAAATAAAATAAAAGCAGCTCAAAATAATTTGGTTAATATAGCGAGTTGATACATCATCCAAGAAGATACTGTCTACCATATGAATGCTCATTTATTTCTTTGAAGTGATATCTTAATAAATTTAAAAAATAATATCTCTCCCTCTTTCTCTCTCTCAATACAAGACACTATATAAAGCGCACTACTTATTTACTTGATTGCACCGGTTTATTTAAACACTAACATGATTCCTCAACATTCACCATAGCTGCGCTAGCAACACCCAAGATACCAGCACAACACAACATTCTTTCCTGTCAAAATATGACTTGAGCACATTTGCATGGAATGTCTTAATTTTGATTGCCGTTCATGTTTATTCTTTAATCAACTTTCCCCAATTTCTTCACTATCTCAAAGGGACCTTTCCATTGCATAAACTTTATTCGGGGCATCAAAACTTTGAAATTACCATGGAATGGTAAAATAATAACTGAGACAGAATAAAAGAATACGTCAACAAAAGAATAAAAAATACGTCATGTATATGTATAAGTAGACTGTACTTTTCTTGGCTAAATGATACGCAAGAGTATATTTAATGACCAGAAAAAACTGCCTAACATCATTACTTTCTTGATGATTGCACTGTTTTCGTCTTGAGAAAAAAAAATTATCCAATTTTTATACAATACGAGGGGTGATGAAAAAGTTTGCGAACTATCTCTATATCTACAAATCACAATACAGATTAGAATGGAATTCGGCAGATTGTTAAAAGTGATACTTGTCATCTTGCCCAGTGAAAGCAAGTTTGATTGATTGCTTGATTTTGTACTGTTTGGCGTCCCTCTCCAGAATATTTCACTGATATGGAGACGTCACCATTGCCGTTGAAGGGCTGCAATTTAAGAGCCATTCTCTGTAATGATTTGAAATTTTATATAGGAGCTGTGGCACGCAAAGTCTCAGAATTTCTCCAAACTCTGTATGATAAAAGTCATTGATACCCTAAACTGAAATCAGGCAAAAATTGGTTGCTATGTTTTATAGTTACCATGGCAACATGTCTTAAAGTTCGAAAAATGGCATTTTTTAACATGTTTAGAGCCCCATAGTTAACATTTGCGGCAAAGCAAACAATTGGCAATGACTGTTTCCAAAAGTTGAAGGTCAGATGTCTCAAATGCATGATAAACATATTTGGTAAATCAACTATTACATACGTTACTATGGTAACAATTATTCAAGGGTAATAAAAAATGTTCATTGAGTTTTATAAAGTCATACACGTAAAAATAAAAAAAAAAACAATTATAGGATGAAATGTGACCAAATGATAGAAAAAAGAGCCTTGAAACATATACCAAGAACAAAATATGATATTTCATTTTGGTTGGCAATGGTTGCCAAGGTTTTTATACCACAGAGAGCCTTCAAAGTAACACTCTGTATGTTTAAATCTGATCCTATCTTTTAAAAAAAGCATATTTCCTCATAAGTAATAATCAATTTTATAAGATGTCGGTGTGCTCCAAGTTTTCCAATTTGAAAAAATTCAGACTAGATTCTTTAAATAGAGCGTTGCTATGGAAATAAGCAGAAAATATATGCTTAAAAACCTGAAAAATATTTTCTTTCCTTGGATACGTACCCTTAAATGTACATTCCCAAAACTTTTATGATTGATAATTATTAACAGCTAACTTGACTTTTAATCTTGACGATCATCAAATTTCTAAGTGGATGCAAGAAGTTGGCACACAAGGTTTAATATTGATATAAAGTTCACAAAATCGAACATTTCCCTTCTTGGTAACCATAGCAACAGTGTTGTTTTATTCATCAAATTTTATCAATATATGATATTCAACTTCAGTTCTAACAGATACGTACTAATCAAGCTGAGTCCTTTAATTTGTTTGATTAAATGGCAATTTAATTCTTAATGCAGCAAAAAATAATTCACATTTAAGCACTGGTACTTTGTTTCCATGGTAACACTGCAAAGTAGGAATGGTACCCAAATTTTCTTATGGTTTTGGTGTTGCAAGGTCCTAGGGATCTAATTTGCCAGTCTTGAATTTCATGTTTTTCCTCAAGACAGTAGCATTAAACTAATCTTAGTTACTGGTTTTGCATGGTTACACTTTGTTACCATGGCAACAATAAAAGTTATTTATAGAATAATATCGCTTATACTTAAATACTTAAGGTTAAACAATTTCTTAAGTCGTTAATTGAGTTTGAGCATGTAACACCTACCATTAGTGAATACGGAGTGTTTTTCAGCATATTTCAGCATTTTAAATGTATTCCAAATGTACCCTTGGTTACCACTTACTTAGAGATATATTCTAAACAGTTTCTTTACAGTATAAGTGACATCAAGGTGTCATGTTTTTGTGAGAATGGTTTGTTTGATTTTTCTAGTTTTTATTAAGCCACAGTCAAGATTTAAACTGGCTGAAAATCTCGATTTTTTAAACTTTTCCGACTGTTGCCATAGCAACCGAGACACATAGCAACGAAATTTTGTTTGATATTTGTTTCTGGGGTCAATTACTAAGCATAGGTGAAGTTTCATCAAAATCGGTGACCATGCGTGGCATTGAAGTTTAAGTGGTTACAGATCTAGAGAATGGCTATTATGGCCTGTGCTGGGCACTTACGGCCTTTGAGCAGGGGGGATCTTTATCGTGCCACAGCTGCTGTGACACGGGGCCTCGGTTTATACGGTCTCATCCAAAGGACCGCCCCATTTAGTCGCCTTTTACGACAAGCAAGGGGGTACTGAGGACATATTCTAACTCGGATCCCCACGGGGTGGAAGCAAGTTTGAAAAGATGTGTGTTTTTAATTAAGCAATTTGGAATGAAAGACCTCTAATTTACACTTTGAGAAATAGATGAATATCTGAACAATAGTATGATTTTAAAATACCTACGATATTGTTTTACTTTAGATTTTAAACATGTTAGATAAGATAATAATAATGCACCCAGACTCTTTTCACCTCTTTTCACCTCTTTTTGTCTCTCCTGAGACAGAAGATTTGTGTTTTAATGGTCGCTATGCTTATGGATATTCTTTTCCACCCATTCTGTTGCCGAGATTTGACCATTTCGAACAAATGAACTGTTCTTGTCATAAAAATTAACTTACATGGAAAGAAATATAAAATTTAGAAAAATCTTTCAACTTTTGTGACAGAACGCTTCGAAGTGGGTCACGTGACCGTCAATATCACGTGATTAGCGCATGCGCAGAACGGTGGTTGATGTGCATTAAAATTGGAGGGGATTATTCTAAAATATAATCAATATTGACATTAAATTGTTTCTTTTATGGAAGTTATTGAATTAGTTCTCGAACTTTTTGATCACCCCTCTTACTTACTCCTTTTTTTTCTATTTATCAAATAATTAAAATTTAGAAAATTTATTTTTTCCATCACATAGATCGGAAGTTCTATGTGCAATTTATAAATTAAAAACATACATAACTTGAGGTGGAAATGTAGCATCTTTACAATATATTCGCTGAGATTGTAGTTGTTTGTACTTCATGTTTGATTCATTTCAATTCAATAATGCATTTTCATTTACATTAGTTATTTTGACTCAGTTCAATATTCAAGTAACATTGATTTTTGCTAACTTTTTCATAAAACTAAGCAAAATACGAATTGCAAGATCCTTTGATTTGAATTTTTCATAGTTATTAAAATCTTTTCATTTGTCAAATGTCAGATTTGTTTTAGTTTGATACATTTTATTCTGTTATCCTTTAATTAGTCCCTGAAAACCAAAGTCCATTGATTGCTGTACGCTATTTCGCAAATGACAAAAAGTACTTTATGACAATTACACTATGAATCACAAGGTTGACCTAACAATCTGATGATAACAATGATATAAGATATTAAATGAACTTTATTGCAAGGTACGTTTGTTGGAGTAAAGTCCTGAAATGTGATTATCGAGTATCATAAATACAATCACTGATCCAAATACATCCACTGCATGCTTATTGACATTCAGATTAGCTAGAAATAAGGTTCAAAGTAACAAGTTTCGGATAAGATAAAATTGTTACAACGAACGATTTTAAAAAGCTGACGTTAGGTATTCAATGTTTCACGGCCATATTTTGTACCCAATAAATGAATGGTCAGATATTTTTAATCATGATTGCATTTTGAAGATGTTATCAAATAAAAATACTCCATCACAGAAATTAACAAAAATTTTTATTATTGTTCAATTAATATAACTTTGAATTTTACATTGAAGTCTATGGGCACCGCATGTTTTTATAAGTAGTGTAAAAAGAAATTCAAATTTCAAACAAATCTCTTGGTGAAAATATGCATAAACTCCCTCTTAATTAAACTATGAAATAAAATGAATTATTTACCACAGAAAGAAGATGGGCGAAGAACTTTATTTGGTAATAACCAATATTTGCCCTCCAAATCAAACTTTGATGGAGATATATTTAATTGAGTTCTTAAACAGGGGAGAATATGCTGACTTCAAAGCACTGAATATTTTCATAAGTAATGACGTCATATGTACGTAATGACGTCACAAACATGACGTAAAGTTCAGGTTTTAATGAATTCTACAGAAAAATGTACATATTTCGTCGATATTTTGAGTAAAAGTCACGGAGCGCATGTGTGTTCAGGATCAATATTTTGATATAATTTGTAGAATGATAATATCAATGAAATATGTAAATATTAATCCTGTACAAACATGCGTTCTATAAATTTAAAAGCTAAAATTGTTGAAATTTTGTCCATTTTGTCCTCTTTCTGAAAGAAATTCTAAAATTGGACTAGTTCGTGACGTCATAAAAACAAAAATTGTGAATAAACTGCTTTGAAACTATAACATGTGCTGTTAATTTATATTTCTTATACAGTTTATTGAATTCATCACATTTCATGAAGTTTTCAAAATGTTACTTTTGTGGGGGCAAATATATGCAATATACCGCATATAGTTCTTTGGCGTGTGATCTGCAGTAATCATTTGTACGAAACACTTATGGTTTAAATGTCCATGTCTTGGTTATCTGAACATAGCTGGTCAGATTTTACAAACAAGTCCATGGGTTTTGTTTTATATTTATTTGAAAGGCTTTGTGAGAATGTAACATTTATGCCCTTTTTTCCCAAGAGGGTCCTATAACATAGTTATGTTTCGCAAAAAATAAACACCTTAAATATTAATATAACGCATTGATGCATGATACGTGTACATGTACATTATAGAAAAAAAGATTGGAATTGATTTCGCTCCAGAACCAAACTGAACCAAAATAATTCAAAATTTTAATACCACATTACATAAAAAGAAACTGACAAAATAAATGGTTGTTTGCCTGAAAAAAATTAACGCCCCATGCAAGGCTAGAACCAAAGACTTTTCGCTTCGAGTGCACTGAACAGGTTGCCCGACTTACTGAGCTATCACCGTTACACAAACAGATGTGATTTTAAAAGGGCAAAGAAGCACCACTTTCAAACATTTGGATTTTTTTTTTGGATAAGTTCATTTTTCGTGGTCTCTGGGTCTTCTCTCCATTTTTTAAAAATGTGTATTCGTTTCTTTGAATTAAAATACAAAAAAAATAACGTTTCAAAATCATGGAGAGAAGACCAAGAGATGGAAAAGTTTAAGAAAAACGTATTTAAAAATGTACCATTTTGTACTAAATGTCTGATCTGGCCAATTTTCAAGTTATTTTTGTTTAGCAAATCAAAGCTCAATTTTGGGAAAATATTTTCCTTTCCTGTTTCACAGAAACCAAATTTTCACTTTCCAATTACTTCCGGATTTCTACCGACTGCCAATCAAAAGCGCCCTCGTTTTTTTAAGAAATCAAAATGTTTCTTCCTTTTATCAATGGCAGAGTAAAAAGAAGATAAAGTCTTCAAATGGATTGTCAGGGAGTGCAAGAGGTGGCGCCTTTTATGTCAATTTTAATACGTTTGCTTGTTTTATCTTACAATAATTTAAGAAACTGTTCACCTGAGTTGCTTTTAGAGCTCTCCATCAGTGATAAAAAGTAAGAATTAACTAGTGCTAATTGTAACGGGAACCGTTACAGATGTTCCCCAAACGCTCCCTAACTCCCTTTTGGTGCCATATTCCCTGTAAGTTTCATTAAAGAAGGCAAAATCTATGCATTTAAGACGTAAACAACGTTTTCCCAAAAGTATACCAAACAATGCAGGCGTGTGGATGTGATTGCATGAGCGTAATGACGATATCATCTTGTCTACACTATTTTACTCATTTGCACGTCCACGCACGTGCATGATGACCATACCTTCTTGTAGGTGTCCATTATGTCTGTCTATATTCTTAATCCCATCCTGTTTGGTTGAAAAACAAGGGAGTTATAGCCATTTAAAGTTTAACCCAATCAGATTGCAGCGCACGTGCATGCGCGTATTTTCATGACAATTATATATATCATATTGTAGGACATCTTAAAGTATGCCTATGTTTTAAATTTCAAAGCATTTTGTAAAAAAAACAGCAAAGATATTGAGATTTTTGTTTCAGCCAATCAGAGCAATGCGCACATGCACGCACGTGCATGCATGTGAATGGTGAGCATACCATCCTGTAG